>NC_069718.1:4001381-4041381 GCF_027358585.1 Pangasianodon hypophthalmus
GACCTTGCAAAATCTTGGTGGAATATCATCAAACATTCACTTTTCTTACCTGTAACAGTGGAATGAACCAGATATTTATTGTTGTAGGAAACCCCAGTTAACCTAAAATTATTAAAAAGAAAACTGAAACTAGCTAGCTAGTTAGCTAACCACTGTTAGAGGTCCTGAATAAAAATTTGAAATTTTATAAATAATAAATTATTCAAGGTCACAAGCTAATTTAAATTGATAATGTATGGAGCACTTTTTCTGGTTCTAGCCAACATGCTATAGATGCATGTGTTATAGATGCACTGCATGATGCCATTGCTCGCATACTGTCACTATGTTTAAAATCTAAACACAGCAGTAATAATATAAAAGTTATGTCCAAGGCTTAAATTCACTGTGAGCAAAAGCATGGTCTCTTCTTCAACCTGGCTGCTGGGATCATTTTTTTTAAAAATGATCATTTTATATGTAGTTATCTTCATAAAGATTGCTCTGCTGAGTTTATGGATAATTACTTATGAGTCAAAAAAATAGTTACAGCAAATTTGAAAGAGCAACTGAAGGAGCGCTCATTCATAATTTCTGTAACTTCTTTTTGAGAGTTAATACAATACAAACTTGAGTAAAAAGGAGCAATGTGAAGACTAAACAGCTCAAATTTCCTCACCATAACAGTCTAACATTGTATAACACTGAAGAGATATGGGGCTCTCCATGGCCTTGAAAAGACAAGCTTGCTATGATTACAGCCTCATGAGGGAGTTTAACTTGTGCACACAGAGAAAAGGCTCCATTTATCTTGCATGCCCCTGCAACAGCTGGAACAGCAGAGAGAGATAGCAGGCTGGGTTCAATTCAGTTCAATTCAATTCAATTTTATTTGTATAGCGCTTTTAACAATGAACATTGTCTCAAAGCAGCTTTACAGAACATAAGAAACAAAAAGCATGCAAACAGAAACAAAAACATGCAAACAGTCCTAGATGTTAGACAGAATTATTATTATCCCTAGTGAGCAAGTCTGAGGCGACTGAGATGACCGTGGTGAGGAAAAACTCCCTTAGATGATATGAGGAAGAAACCTTGAGAGGAACCAGACTCCAAAGGGAACACATCCTCATTTGGGATATTGGCATATAAATGACCTTATAGCTCAGAAATGTGATCTAGTGCAACATGTTGTTCTTTTCCAACCTCGTCTTTCCTGGTCTGCTTGGCCCCATGGTACAAATGTATCCCAGCGACTAGGACAAACCTCCAGTTGTTCCACTTTGGAGCCCCAAAATTGAAGGTTTGGCAGCACAGACTAGTCACATGACCAGTCATGTCCTCATCTGCTATGTGGGGTGGAAAAGAACTTTACGAACTGTAAGTAAATAATATTACAGTTCATTTCCTATTCCATATCCTTTATCACCAGTCTGTTCAGTTTTATGCCATAGCACTGCTGAAATGTATCTTCGAGAGAGAGAGAGAGTAAAGAGAGGCTGGTGAGGGAACGACTGTTTAGAGCCGCTATGACTGTAAGTGAGAACAGGAAGTAGCTTGTTTCTCAACTTTCAATGCCGTCATTAAGACAGTTGTGACACTTTTATATTTATCACCTACACAGGATGTGACATAATGTTTATCACATCCATCACTGATTTCACAATAACATCTGAAGTTTTTTTTTTTTTCTGGATTCAGAATGGTCAGGACTAACTTCCTGGGATACTGATTAGGATGTGTCTATTCCATATCCACATCATGTTTATGGAGCTACACAGGATGTCTCCACTACAAACAGGGTTTAACTGATTAATTAATATTAATTAATTACATTCGATTTCTTTTAAGTGACAGCCACTTTGGGGAAATTGTTGTTTGGTGTTTGTGTGTTAATCCATTTCAGATAAGGCCATTTATTTATATAGCACATTTCATACACAAGGCAATACAAGCTGCTTTACAAATAATAATAATAATAATAATAATAATAATAATAATAATAAGGGGAAAAAAGGATTATAGTGCAATAGTGTCCCTGGATCCATTTTAGAGATTCCTCTACACGTAGCTATTAATTAATCTCTGTGGTAAATTCTTAGGTTTATTTCAGCAGAAAGAAACCACACAAAACCTATCCATTAACCTTTGATATACACAGATCATTTTATTATGGTTGATCATTTTAACCCTGACCTTTGCCCTTTTAGCTAAATATCATCATCCATGGAAGACACAGGATATCACCTCCTCCTCACTACAAACAGGGGAGCAAGTAAAGAAGCAAATCTCTGTGTGTTTTTGTTTGGTTCTTCCGCAGGGGTGTAGTGGACGCTCGGGGCCATGAGAGAAGCCTCCTGCACGTTCACAGGAAAGTTTGCCGCACATCTTTTTTAGATCTAGTTAGATCTTAGCCTCTAACTGACCATCACAAATCTCTGAGGGGAAAAAAAAAACATGATTATTTTGAACTGACTGAACGGCAAACCGACCAATCACAGTTAAGCTTCAGGAGACTGAATCAGAACAAATGCATGACAAGAAGTTATCATTTTAAGGGAGTGAATTTGCTAAATTAGCTTGCAGACTGGACTTGACAAGATGATATGAACATGTAGAATTTGATTATTTTCAGGTATAAATTGATTTTACCTCGGGATGGCTTATATCACGCCTCAATACACTGATTGCTACAAGCTTAACTGCACTGTAAGGCAGCTCCTTTATTAGCTAGAGTTAATAAATGACAATATTGAACCTATGAATGTACTTATGTATTCTCATTACTTTTTTGTCAGCAGATCCCAGCCATGGACTTCAGGAAGAAGCAAAGGATGATTACGTATTTCTTATAAACAGCCTACTAAGCAGAACTGTCCACGCCGTCAACTGGTCAAAGTGTAAAACTGTAGAATAGGTGAAATATATTCAAGTTGAGTAGTGATGGACAAACATAAATTAAGATTGTATAAAGAAATTTCATTCGATGTGCTGTTACAGACTAGTATTGTTATATCACACAAACATAGCTTCGCTTGATAAGTAATGATGTTCTTGTGTATTTTGCAGGCCCTTTGGGATTTGGGATTCTCCCTGCTTGTGGATGTCACGGCTGTTGTGATCTTTTTTTGTGCTTTCTTGCACTCATTTAGTAAGTACAACTTACAAATATCAGTGAATATTATAAACATGCATTACTGCTGTATATGATCTTTTAAGGTTTATTAATCAAGTGAGATTTTCACTTCCATGTTCTGCGGTAGTTAGAAGGTCAATGGGGTCTATTTTTTCAGAAATCCTATTCAATACTGTAAGGTACCATGGAAACGAGTTTCAAAAATATTGAATATTATGACATTTTCCCATGAAATGATGTGAGATCATTCTCCACTCTGCCCAGAGTACTGACTTCCTTTGATAGGAAGAAGATTCTGGCTCATGAAAAATAGTTACAGATGAATGCAATGAATTTGTTATTGACTTTTCCAAAAAAGCCCTTTGTTTTAAGTCTAACTAACATAGACCCCACCCCCCCTACAAACACACACACATACACACACACACACACACACACACAGTCCAAAAAAAAAACTACAGCTAAAATATTTGAGTCTTTATTTAATTCCAGATCTCACTATGTACAGTGAATTATGTTTATTTAAGTCAAAATAGAAAGTGCAGTAACGTGAATCATGTGAAAAAATGTATTTGAAAGTAAAAAACATAAAATCTAGCTGTCTACTGTTAAGTTTGAATAAAAATATTCATCCTTTCACTAAGTACTGTACTGGATTGTGTCTCATTCCTGCACTGTAAAGAATTTCTGTAAAATCCCTAGCTTGAAACCAGTTTAATACCTTAAATGTTTTACAGTTTCATACTGTAGCTCATGTGGAATTCTGGGAAAATATTTACAGAAGTAAACAGATTATACTGTCTTAAAATACCTTACTGACTACCTACTTAACTACTGAGTTTATTGTGATAATGTAGTAAGCATACACTATCATTAACTTTACTGTAAAACTAGGCACTAAAAATATGTACCTGAAGCAACAAATGAACCTCGTCTGGCTAATTTCTTATTTTTCATTTCTTTTATTATTTTGTCATCCTAGATTTTGATTAAAATTGCATAGCTTCAATATTTTAGTGAAGCAGAGTAATTGCAAATTTAAACCTGAGGTGAGGCTTGGCTAGATAGTTAATGTTAGCATGATGTTTTAAATAGATAACCCACTTTCTTCTTGATTTATTTATTTATTTGAATAATACTAAGTTTTCTCTAACCCACTAATTCTCTCGCTGCTGCTTGTTCAATTTAAAAATTATATTAATCATTTTCACATTGTGTAATCTTTTATTTAATCAGTTTTTATTGTGTAATTTTATCTGTTTTTAATTGTGGTATTTTCCATTTTTAGCAGTTTTTTATTGTGGAATCTCATATTTGACATGTTTTTCATTGTGTAATCTTTCATTTTAGAAGTTTTATGGTTTATTTCATTTTAAGTTTCTCAATCTGTAATCTTTTAACATTTTATTACTGTGTAATCTGTCATTTTAGCAAGTTCACATTACTTGATATTTTATTTTATTTAGTCTTCAGCATCAATGCATTCTCAGTCTAACAAATTACCAAATGCCTGCCCTCCTGGTTTATATATCACTTCATACATCATGTTACTAACACATTTCTGCTGTGTATTGTTGTCACTTTCAGACCTGCTTTGCACACTTCCTGCAATACCTCTTTGGCTTTAAAGGCTGTGGTTTCCTGTCAGCGATTTGCTACCACAAACTGTTGCTTAGGTATTTTTGATGATCATACAACAGGTTCTAAACATAGAACGGTCCCAAAACAGTTTCCATCCATCTCACTGCCGGCATTTAGAATTGATCCAACACTAGGGTCTAAAACTTTCTTAAGGCCATCAACACCATACAGCTCACAACACAATGCTTTGAGTTTTAGAAACAAGATTATTTTCTGGTTTACAAACAATGGGCCTCATTTATCAAGCTGGATATGAACAGATTTATATGTAAATCTTCAGTACAAGCATTTACATAAGAAATATGATATTCATGAAAATCCTGTAAATTTGGAAAAACCTTTGTATCCTACTCATGCTCCTGAGTGTGTGTAAATTTACACATACGAAGACTAACTAATGTAAACCACGACTTGATCAACTTCAGATCATATAATTTGCATGCATTACTGCACTTTATATATCTGGAATATACTGTGGAGCTTAAATTGCTTTATATTACGTTTACAGCATTTAGCAGACACCCTTATCCAGAGCAACTTACAGAAGTGCTTTGGAGTCTCTGTCAAAAACACATCCACAAGCTAGTTCAATAGTTCAGGGACAAAGAGTACCATCAAGAAAATTTAGTGAAAACCAGTTGTTTCATGTTATTGGCATTAATTAAAGAATATAAAAAAAAAATAAAAATGAGTCAACACTAACCCATAAATTAAGATAAATAATACAAATCATTCAATCACGGCAAAAGAAATGGCGGCCTATAAACGGAGGATGGGCCGGTCTCTCTAGGCAGAGCCGTAAGCCGTAAACAAGCACTCGCAACAATCACTCGCTTTTTATTATGAATATTACATATTATTAAATGTTTTGTAAGGATAGTAGTGAGTCAAAATAATTTCCAATCATTTACAGGTGATTGGCATTCATCAACATACACATGCAAGTATGAAGAAAATCCAGCGATAATTTTTAGTTCGGTTTAGTTTACAGAAAAATTTACACACAACTTTACTAAAAGATTGATAAATGAGGTCCAATGATTCCACTTAACATTCAGTTTATCCATCCACCCAAATGATCAGCAGCAGTGGTGTGCTTAAACTATTTGCCCTCTTGTGCATCATCATTTTGATAATCTTCTTCAGCTTCTTTGTGCTTTAGGCCCATTTAATTGATTGCTTCCATCAGATAGCCATGATTCTGTCTTCCAGAGCTATTTTCAATGCTTGTATTTTTGACTTTAACTGATCCTCCATGTGCTTCTGGCTTTTATTATTTGAAGAGCAGCTCTTTTCTGGATGTATGAAAGTGGTACTCCACTGGCTGTAGACCTTTTGCCTAGCTGAAGGCTCATCTGTGTAGCTCTTTCCAGTATTTGAACTGGGAGAAATTGTGAGGTAAAGAGGAGTTGAGGGTGACTTTTCTTCATCATGGCAGCTTGAGTTGCTACTATTGGACCCATACAATTCTAATCTCACTTTCTTTGTTTCTTTGCTTTGTCCATCATGTCCTTTTTCCTTGATGATTGGTCTCTTTTGCTTATTGGGTACTGCAATCTTGCATTTAGGTGTCCCACTGACATTTGGTGTTTGGGAAGGAGTACCTAGTCTAGTTTTGGGGGAACACTGACCAAGACATGTCTTCTTGATAGGAAAGTTACCAATTTCTTTGCTTTCATCTCTGGACTGGCCACCATCCCTAGACATAGACCTGTGGTCACTTGGATGTTGTTTATGAGTGCTGGTATGTTTAATTATAATATCAGGGCTTAATAAGATGTCCCCTGCATCAGTTTTGGGGGATTTTACATTTCTACAAGACGAATTCTTTAATGGAGAAACCATTCCTGTTAATATTTTGGTCCCTGATGGAGAGTTTGCATCTCCCTCTTTCAGGTGTTCTGTCTTTGTCCCAGCTGAAGATGTAATTTTTTGGAGATCCTTTGCAACCAGCTTGGTGATACTGCTGTTCATGGTGCCTGCTATTCCATGGTGGGGTTCTTGAGCAGATGGTGAACTAGAGATTTGTGTCTGATCACCTGGATTAAGATCTCTCATTACATCAGATCCATCAGATTTTGGGGTGGATATGACAGACTTGATTACGCTGCTACTCTCTAGGCATACAGGTGCACTTGGGTATTCGATTGGTTTTCCAGACTGCGGACTATGACTCTGGTAGTCCGTATTAAGTTCCCCCTCCTTCAGGGTGAGCAGAGTCTCATCTTGGTCAATATCAAATAATGGTGTCTCATTCCAGCAACTGGGGCAGAAGAAGTCACTGCCACAGTCTAAGCCAGTCACATGAGGGCAAGTGAATTTGAAGTCATCGAGTGGCTTCACTTTGACTGAGTCTGATTGGTTTTTGACACAAATTGTGACTAAATCCTTCCTTTCCTCCTGGCGTATCCGATGAGGATGTCTCTTCTGGTTGCATTCAGGAAACTCACTGAAGATTTTTCTAGCATCCTCAGATGAGAGAAGTATGATTTCAAAGTCCTTGGTGGATTCTGCATCATCAGAAGTATCTGTCTTCTCAAATACATCACTACTATTTGTTACGCATTTATCAGAACTGCTTGTAATTGTTGGCTCAGTGAATGCTCCCATATCTACTTCATCATGTAGTTGCTGATTGAATCGCATCTCTGATTTTCTTTGCATACTAGAGAGTTTACTGGGAGTTCTACTTACATAACCTTTCTCAAGGATCATCATGTCTGTCTTGCAATCAGTTGTTGCAAATATTGCCGCAGAATGGTCAGGATCTGAGTTACAGATGTCTTCAGGAATTATGTCTTTACGAGCATGCACACCCAGATCTTCAGCATGATCTGTACCAATCTGGGCTAGACTATCTACAACATTCACAACACTTTCAGATACTGACTGTGAAACCTTCTTGCAAGATGTGAGGTTATAGTCTGAAATGGGTTCTGCAAGAATATTTTCCACATCAGCTGGTTGTCCATC
The DNA here is from genome assembly GCF_027358585.1 of Pangasianodon hypophthalmus. NCBI lineage: Eukaryota > Metazoa > Chordata > Actinopteri > Siluriformes > Pangasiidae > Pangasianodon > Pangasianodon hypophthalmus. The sequence goes on from NC_069718.1 coordinate 4,009,111, forward strand.
CACATTCAACCAGGAGGATCTAAAGTCCTCAGATGGTAAGGTGGTTTCATTTATCAGGATTTGGGAAGAATTTTCCAGGATTAACTGGTTAGGTCCGAGGTGCTGAAGAACCACAGCATGCATTTCTTTTATGCAAAATTCAGATGAAGTTTTGAAAACCTCTTTTAATGCTACCAGTTTGACCAAGTTTTGCTTGTCCCCATCATAATATAGATCTACAATGCACTTCACAACATCTGTTATTGTCGAGTTGTCTCTCTCTGCTGGTTTGACCTCTAAAGATTTCACCAAATCCTTCAGGTCCTTCAAACTATAATCAACCACAGGAACTGTGGACAAATCAAATGTAGTGTCTTCTGAAGATGATTCAACTTCCTGGTCATCATTTTGTTCTATTGAACTTTCTGATGTCGACTCAGTAATGTGGACAGCATCTTGACATTTGTTAGAGATTTGGGTTGTAGATACTGGGCCATTTTCATACTGAGAAATATTACAGCTTTGAAAGCCAGATGTTGGATCATTTTCAGACATAGGCATTCCAGAGATGTCCGCTGAGGTGTCAGTTGCTGATTCCAGTCTTGGTGAAGAACTTGGTGAAGAAGGTACATGAGGCAGATCCTCAATGAGCTTAAAGGTCACATTTGGTACATTTGTCTCCTTCTCAATGTTCTCATACTCCTCAAAAAGATTCTTGACAGTATTGGTTTTCAAGGGGAGGCTGTCATGAGTGCTTGTGGTCACATCATTCTGCTGTCCATGACTGGAGACATGCTGAGAAATGGGTGGAACCACAGCTATTGCCTTGTTGACTTGTTGAACCATTCTGAGCTGTGATATTACCAACTTTAGGGAATCAGTTGGGTCTCTGCAGAACTGCACCTCTTCATTTCTCTTTTTCCAATTAGTCGTCTCATTCTGACTTGACTTTTGTGGTTCTGCCAGATGACTACCAGTTCCAATTTCATTCCCCCTTGAAATACCTGTACCTTTAGCAGGTTCCTGGTATGCCTTGCTTTGCCTTGCCTTGACTTGAGTGTCATTTTCCCCAGTGGTAATGCAACCAGCTGTATTTTCATGTGTAGATTGCTGGGATCCACTTTTGCTCTTAGCAAACTGGGACCCAAAACTGTTACTGGAGGAAGTCAGACCAGTTAACTGGCTGTTGTCCTCTTGTAATAATAGTCGTAATAGAAGGCTATGAGAGTAGGTAGTAGATCCTGAGCCTGAAGTGGGAGATGATGTTTGACTGGTGGAAGTGCGAAAAGAGGTTATGTCCTGGGAGTTCGTAGTCAGACCACTCATTGTGTTGTTTGATTGTAGGGCTTGTAGCTGTGTACTGCTTTGAATAGCAGAAAATGTTGCAGAGTTTGTCTTGCTGTGATGGCCAGAAATAGCTGTGGTCTGGGAATGGATTTTGTCTTGAGTTAAGATGGGTGAGACTTGGTTTAGCCTTCGGTTAGACTGGTTTTGAATGGCAGAATTCAACCTGTCTCTGTATGGCAAGGGTGGAGATTTGCTTGAACTATGTTTTAACTCGATGTAACCAACATATTTTCTGCATGGCAAAGGTTGGTGTGATGCATTTTGAACTTGGCCTTGACTCATCTGACTGCTGGAAGTTCTAAACTGTGAAGGCAGCAATGAATACACTGGTATATGAGGTGCAGCAGGAAAGTGTGGAACAAAGCTAGGTGTCTCATTGTCTTGTCCTGCTACACTCAGTTGTCCTTGATTCATGTTAATTTTCTGTGCTGCATGACTAATCTGAGCAGTTAAATCTGCCTGCTGTGACTGAGCTGCAGGTTGGTGTGTAGTCTGTACTCCATGGTGTTGTCTGTTTGAAGGGTGTTGCCAAGGTGGAATTGAACCATACATACAATAACTATTTTCAAATACACCATTTGCATTGCTAGAAACAGTACAATTGTAATTTTGCATGGAGTGTAGATCCTTATAATTCCTCTGAATAGTGGTATTTAAGACCTGTGGATCATGGTTGAGGTTTACATAAAGGGTTCCTACTTGTCCAGCTTGCAAAGATGCATGGTGTACAATATTTTGTGGAAGATGTCTGCCAGAAGCTGGAGATATGTAAGGCAACTGACTCTGGGATCCGCTGCTCCACATCTGTGGAGTCTGGCTTGACTGCAAATTAGCTGAACTCAATATAGGCTGGGAGAAAGTATGGGGATTGCTTAATCTGACAGATTGTTGATCATAGCTTTTTTGCTGTAGACCGTGATATCCCATCTGTGGAGTTGGGCCAAACTGCATGCTAGAGAGAGTCTGGTGTGGACTAGGCAGACTGTTCTGTCTGACCGGTGGAGTCCATGTGCTCATTTGCATACTGACAGATGATCTCATTCTCTTCTGCTCCTTTGATCATGAGGCAGACACTGCCTATTCTGAAAGAAAAAGAAATAATTACATTGAGTAAATAGAACATATTCACAAAATACATAATAGTAATGAATACTTATGCATTATATACCAAGCAAATAATCCAAGCACTTTACTTCCTGAATTAGGCATTTTATTTTATTTATTTTTATGAAAGAGAGTATACCTTCATGAATCCCTGTTTTTTATGCCTGTCATTAATGATTATACCACTAACCATTACCTTCAGTAATAAAAGTAACACCTCAATTGACAAACCTCATGGGCCATATTGTCAGTATAAACTGATGCCTGATGAAAGAAATGTTTACCTTTTCCTGAAATTTCCTTCTTTGGCCATCTTTCTAGCCTGCTGAATACTTTCTTTTACTGGTTATTAAAAACTGATCACTGCCGAAGTTGGAACTAACTTAATTCCTATATCATCACAGGTTGTACTCATATCACAGGTTGTACAAGTCTCACACAGCTGACAGTTACCACCATCAACCACATACTGTTGACATTTACCACCATCAGCCCTGCAGACAATAGTTTCCTCTGCCAACTCCAATGCCACCACCAGCCCCACAGAGGCCATAGTTATTCTATGGTTATTTTTATTTGCTTAGAGAAAGATCTAAGCAAATAAAATTGAATTGAGTTGTTGCTGCCAGACACAGAGTCAACAGTTATCACTCCCAACCCCAAAGGGTTGACAGTTGCCACCATTAACCCCAGTGTCAGCCCCAGAGATTTGATAGTTCAGAAAGTTCAGGAAAAACTAAGTCATATCAGAGGCAAACCACTTATGAGTGCAATATTTATTACTCAGAGATGAGTTCACTAGTGCAAATCATCTGACAGTCAATAAAGAATTTTTGGCTGAACAGACTAGTGGAATATGCATCTATTAGGTGATTCTCACCTTTGGCCTTTCCTGTTTTATGCTGTCACAAACTGTTCTAACAGCAGGAATGTCTATGCTCAAGGGAAGCCATATAGCCCACACTGTTGCTTTGTACTTTTGTCTTACAGATTTCAACATCATGCGAGGAAGAGGAGAGAAACTAGACCCCAGCCAAGGCTGGCCTCTAGCTCTGGTACAGCCAACTATCATGGAGTTTCAGCTGTGTATTCCATACATGGAAGAAGAATTTGGAAAGAGGCTATGATGTTGCATAACACTTATAATGACTATAAGAGAAGAATCTGTCCTGTGGCTCCTTGGAGTGCATGTTCTGGAGCTGCAGACCCTGGCTGACTGTGATAATAAAGAACTTGAACTCAAGTGTTGGTCCATGTTCTCTGTGTTGGCATGTTCATCACAAAAGGTGAAACCCAAAAGGGTTGGCAATGATCAGCCGTTGATTTTGACAGGTATAGTTCTAAAAGTAAAAAAAAAGCATTAACAGCAAAAATGGCTTGAAAATAAAGTAAATATTTAAACTAGTCAAGTGAAGTCTCTTAGCTCAGGTATAGATGCCTTTTTAAGTTGCCTTAATCGAAACACAGACTGATGCATTTCCGTGCTTACACATTGCACTATGGTTTCCTGTTGGTTCACCAAAAAGAACAAATAAGTATTTAGGTCAGTTGAATCCATTTGCATTGTCTCATTTATTTACTGAAATGGACGTAAATCCGTCGAATCTCTAACTAGATTTAAATGGGTATTTTCTGAATTGGGAAAAATGTTTTGATCTATGACATTTGGTGACCCCATGACCAGAGCTGAGGGAACATAGGTCTCTGGGTTATTACTGTATTTGTCTTGAACAATTCACAGAAGTGTGTCATAAAATTTGACTAAATCAAATAACAAAGTGCAAGAGAATATAAGCCTTAAACTACAAACACGTTAGATTGTTCATACAAAATGATGTATGACTGCTTCTTAAGTTATTACGACTGTCATGATGCTACCACCACCATGCTTCAGTCACTGTGGGGATGGTGTTCTCAGTGTGATGTACGCTCACAGTCCACTTTATTAGCAATAGCTGGACACCTGCACATTCATGCAATTATCCAGTCAGCCAATCATAGGGCAGAAATGCACTGCATAAAATCATGCAGATACAAGTCAAGAGCGTCAGTTTATGTTCACATCATACAAGAGAATGAGGAAACAAGCGACTCAGTGACTTTGACTGTGGCATGGATGTTGTTGCCAGATGAGCTGGTTTGAGTATTTCAGAAACTGCTGATCCTCCTGGAATTTTTACACACAGTCTCTAGAATGGTGCAAAAAATAAAAATACACCCATGAGCAACATTTCTCTAGGCAGAAATACCTTGTTGATGAGAGAGGTTAGAGGAGAATGGTCAGGTTGGTAAAGCTGACAGCAAGACTATGGTAACACAAATAACCAATTTACAACTGTGGTGAGCAGAAAAGCATCTCAGAATGCACAACATGCCAAACCTTGAGGCAGATGGGCTACAACAGCAGAAGAGCACATCAGGTTCCACTCCTGTCAGATAAGAACTGGAATCTGACACTATAGTAGGTACAGGGTAACCCAAACTGGACAGTTAAAACCTGCAAAAAATTATACACAGTGTTTTCTTAGACCTAATAAATATTCTTAATTTCCAACCATTTTCTGTACCACTTATCCTACACAGGGTTGCAGGGAGCCTGTCCCAGGAGACTCACGGCACAAGGCAGGGGACACCCTGGACAGGGTGCCAACCCATCGCAGGGCACAATCATGCACACACTATGGCCAATTTAGAGATGCCAATCAGCCTACAACACATGTTGGCGCACACAGGGTGGAGGAGGGAATTGAACCCCCAACCCCAGAGGTGCAAGGCTAACCTCTAAGCCACTGTGCCCTCCTAGTGTGCCCTCCTAGTGTCTACGCATGGTGCCCTGCAGTATATTCACACTTCATGCCCAGTGTTCCCAGGATAGGCTCTGTATCCACCATGACCCTAATGAGGATAAATCGATAGATGAATGAACCTTTTTTTCTTTTATTATATATGTTTTGGTGCTTAACATTTCAAATAGCCCTGCAACCTTTGCAACTTTGCCTTAGTCTCCAACATTTCATCAGCCCACAACGTTCCACTGGCCTGTAACATTTCATTAATATCCAACGTTCTCCTGGCCTGCAATGGCTCATTGGCCTGTAATATTCCATTGGCCTGCAACGTTTCATTGGAATGCTATGTTCCTTTAGCCTGAAACATTCCTTTGGCATGCAACATTCCTTTGGCTTGAAACGTTCCAGAGACCAGCAATGTTCATATCACACTCTCCAGTGTCACTCAAATGAGGATGGGTTCCCTTTTGAGTCTGGTTCCTCTCAAGGTTTCTTCCTCATATCATCTAAGGGAGTTTTTCCTTGCCACAGTCGCCTCAGTCGCCTCAGGCTTGCTGACTCGGGATAATTTTGTCTAACATCTAGGACTGTTTGCATGTTTTTGTTTCTGTTTGCATGCTTTTTGTTTCTTATGTTCTGTAAAGCTGCTTTGAGACAATGTTCATTGTTAAAAGCTCTATACAAACAAAATTGAATTGAATTGAATTGAATTTGAACTGCAACATTGCTTTGTCCTGCAAAATTCCATTAACCTGCAATAATTCTTCGGCCTACAACATTTCAGTGACCTGCAATGTTCCTCTGGCCTACAACATTCTTTTGACTTGCAACAGTCCTTTGGCCTGTGTCAGAACTCAGAGTCCCTCTCCGAGCGGACACATTTATGGGTGGTTCATAGTTTCAGCCAATTACTTTTACCTTATTCACTGTAGTCACTCGAAAACAATCTCAAAAAGAAAAGTCTCCAGTCTTTGGATGAGAAGAAGCAAACTTCTTTATTGCAGTAGCAATACAATACGTTTCAATGAGCTCAAAGAAGGTGAATTCCCTCAGCGGCGACACAGCAATCTCATGCATGAGAGTTGAGCGCTGAGTCCTCCAAATTCCCCTGCATATATACCCAGACGCCTGCTGGCGCCTCCCCCTTTTGGTCCGCCTATGTCAGCAATTTCCCATTATCTTCAGTTTAAACCATTTTGACTCCTCCTATCCTAATTTACATACACTCCACCATTTCCCGTTATCTTCTGACTTTTCCTGGAATCTCCTCCTACTGACCTTTTGTTGTCGTCTGTCTTCTTAGAATTTCCCCTAAATTTCCAGTTACCCGGTCACTTCTATTTTCTGAGACTCCACATTTAGACTCCACATCCTGTTTTTCTTTTCTGAGACTCCACATTTAGACTCCACATCCTGTTTTTCTTTTCTGAGACTCCACATTTAGACTCCACATCCTGTTTTTCTCAGTTACCCTTATTTCCGGCCTGGCCTAGTTTAAAATTAAAACTGCACTTATATAAAAGCGCTCGCTTCCTCTATTCGCTTTATTTTGTACTCATTCTTTTTATACTGAATTGACAACGCGTAGATTTACTTTCTTCTACATGAAAGTTTTGCTTTATTCTCATTTTGTTGTTTTATGGCTGTGGATATTTTATGATTAAAATGCGTCTTTGCAACTACAGCTGCTCATGCTCATACTGCTTGTTTATATTTCCTGCTTATACTTCCTAGATTATGCGTGGTCTGTATCGCCGCTTATGCTTGATTAACTTGTACCAAGAGATAATGCTTCTAGCGTATCTTGCCCTAAAGCTAGCTTTAATGCTCATTTATACTCCCTTGGTTTTAATTTTAATTTTATTCTCTGTTCTACTTTAGCTCAGTTTCACAGACACACCGGAAGCACCTTCTTCGTCATCATCACCACCAACTGTCTGCTCTTGCAGCTGAGCTCGCCCACTTCCTGCCTCCGTGCATCGTGTACCAGACTCCTATTTCTGATAAGAGCACACAAACCGCGCCTGACGCTCATGCTGTGGCTCGGGTGCAAACTTTTGAAACAGGCACTGAAACTGTGACTTCGATCACTCAACTTGATGATGATGACACTGCCTATTCTGGTGTTCTCCAGACGCCTGAGTCTACACCAGGGGTGGCGAACCCGCGGCTCGCAATCCGCTTAGGGCTCTTTCACTGCTCTTGTGCGGCTCTTCAATCCACATGTTCTGTGTTTACAATCGCAATTTATTTTTAAAATGTCAAAACTTAATTTTGCAATAAAGGGGTATGTATTTAAATGCATTTGCCGAATCTAATTTGGATTTTTAATATGTACTATTATTATTATTATTTTTATTATTATTTTTACACAACCTCTCGTGCGATTTAACCTACGTTAGCCAACTGACTAACACGACTGACATGAAGTTCATTAGTATCAATCGTCATGGCAGAGTCGGGGAAGCGTACAACTAAGCGGAAATACGAAGATGAGCACAGAACATTTTTATCTGAATGGGAGGATTTATATTTTTTTGTTGAAAGAAATGAAAAGCCATTCTGCTTGATATGCCAGACTTCGTTGTCGCATTTTAAGGCTTCAAATCTTGAGCGCCATTTCACCTCACTCCATCCTACCGTAGCCCGGGAATTTCCCAAAGGCAGTGAACTTCGCAAGCACAAGGTAAAGACACTGAAATGTCAGTCAGAAAAGCAAACTCAGCTTTTCCGAAAATTTACCAAGCATTCAGAGACGGTCACATTAGCGTCATATCAGCTAGCATGGAACATTACTCGTGCAAAAAAGCCATACCTTGAAGGGGAATTTGTTAAAAAGTGCCTCAGTGATGCTGTTGCTATTCTTTGTCCCGAAAATGAAAATTTGAAACGTTCAGTAAAGGACCTTCAACTGTCACGGCACACTGTTGAACAGAGAATATTGGACATTGACAATTCAGTAGAAACACATTTATTATCAGATCTTCAGAAGTGCCGGTATTTCAGCATTGCGTTGAGTCTTGCGATGTTTAAGACAAGCCACAATTGGCAATATTTGTACGGTTTGTGTCAGAAGACTGCACAATTAAGGAAGAGCTGCTTGACATTGTGCCGCTGAAAGACAGAACTCGTGGCATCGATCTGAAAGAGACACTGATGACTGTTGTTGAGAAAGCAAATCTGCAGTTATCAAAACTAACAGCAATAGTCACGGACAGAGCTCCAGCCATGTTGGGATCTGAGAAAGGTCTTGTTGTAAGCTCATGATCGTTTTCCAGAATTTTGGACGTTTCACTGTATTATCCATCAAGAGCACTTGGTGTCTAAAAAGCTGAACTTCGACGACACATCATGAAACCTGTGCTGGAAATTGTCAGTTTTATACGCACACATGCTCTCAATCAGACAGTTCAAAAATCTCATTGATGAACTTGATGAAGATCTTCCATCTGATCTGCTTCTTCACTGTGTTGTGTGATGGCTTTCAAGAGGTAATGTGCTTTCTTGTTTCTTTGAGCTTTTGAATCTGGTGAAGCCGTTGCTTGCAGAGAAACATAAGGACTATCCTGAGCTACATGATCCCCAGTGGATTTCAGATTTGGCTTTTTTGGTCGACATGCTGCATTATCTGAATGGACTGACTGTGGATCTGCAAGGGAAGTTAAAGATGCTGCCTGACCTGGTGCAGAGTGTTTTCACATTTGTCAACAAACTCAAGCTGTTCAAGACACATCTACAAAAGAGAGACTTCACACATTTTCCGTCCTTGTTGAAGGCAAGTGGACAAGCAGCAGAGGTTGTAAAAGGGAGTACTGCACGGTATGCAACACTGCTTGAAAATCTTGAGCAAAATTTTGAGGACAGATTCTCCAACCTACGGCAAAAAAGACCACATATTACATTTCTGATCAACCCATTCACTTCTGAATCAGTCTGTTTAAAAGCCCCTTTAGTGGAAGATGAAGCAGCATCTCAGCTTGAAATGATCAAACTTTCTGAGGATGACAGACTTAAAAGTGTTCTGAGGGAAGGACCCATGGAGTTTTGGAAGATTGTGCCGGTTGAGAGATATCCCAATGTCAAACGGGCTGCACTCAAACTATTGTCAATGTCTGGGTCAACTTACATCTGTGAATCACTTTTTTCGACACTAAAACAAGTGAAATCAAATCGCTCTGTTTATATCTAGCTGTCATCCACACACATCTTCCTTTATGCAACATTTTACAACATTTGCCCCCCCCCCCCCTTTTTTTCCTTTTCTTTTTTTTTCTTTTCTTTTTTTTTTTTGGTAGCAGCCTATCTTCCGACCCAGATACTTTGCATATCGTAGAGGATCTGTTGGGGCCCTGGGAGAGGTTACTAGCACATCACCAGGCACCTTTACAACGTTTGCCAAAAAGACACTTGACACCAAACATTTACCAGTAAAATCACAAAAAAATCGACATCCATTGGCCAGCAATATTCTTTTGGCCTGAAGCATTCCTTTACCTGCAACATTCCACTGGCCTCCAACATTACTTTTTTCCTGCTATGTTCCTTTAGGTTGCAGCTTTCCATTGGCCTACAGCATTCCATGGACTTGCTATGATTCTTTGGCCAGCAACATTCCTTTGGCTTGTAGTATTCATTTGGCATTCAACATTCCATTAACCTGCAATATTCCACAACACTGCTTTGGCCTGTAACATTCCATTGGCATGCAACATTCATTTGACCTGCAAGATTCCTCTGGCCTGCAACATTCCATTGGCCTACAATATTCCATTGACCTGCAACATTCCAGTGACCTGCAATGTTCCTTTGAACTTCAAAATTCCTTTGTCCTGCAATGTTACACTGACCTGCAACTTTCCTTTGGCCAGCAACATTCCACTGGCCTTCACAATTCCTTTGGCATGCAACACTGCATTAGCCTGCAACACTGCATTAGCCTGCAACATTCCTCTGGCCTGCACAATTCCATTAGCCTGCAACATTCCACTGGCTTGCAATGCTCCTTTGACCTGCAATGTTCTATTTGCCTCCAACAATTCATTAGCCAACGAAGTTACTTTAGCATCTTGCATCTAGTAACTTGCAAAGTTTGATTAACCTCCAACATTCTATTAGCCTACAACTGCAATGTTTCCTTGTACTGCAACCTTCCTTTGGCCTGTAACATTCCACTGGCCAGCAACATTCCTCAGACCTGCAACATTCCTTTAGTCTGCAACTTTCCATTGACAATCCAGGGGCAGTGATAGCACAGTGGTTAAGATGTTGGACTACTCATCAGACAGTCATAAATTCAAATCCCAGCAAGCCAAGATGCCATTGCTGGGCCCTTGAGCAAGGCCCTTTACCCTCAACTGCTCAGTTGTAAAAATGAGATAAATGTAAGCTACTCTGGACAAGGGCATCTGCCAAATGCAGTAAATGTAAATGGCCTACAATATTCCGTAGTGTTGCTTTGGTCTGCAACATTCCACTGGCCTGCAACTGCAAGTTCCTTTGGCATCTTGCATCTAGGAACTTGTAAAGTTCCTTTAGCATCGCACATCTAGGAACTTGCAAAGTTCCAGTAACCTCCAACATTAGCCTACAACTTTCCTTTAGACTTCAATATACTGTCAGGCTCCCATTGTTTCATTAGCTTCAACATTTCACTAGTCTGCAACAGTCCTTTAGCCTGGAACATTCAGAATGTCTGTAACAGTCCATTGGCCTGCAATATTCAATTTGCCTTTAACATTCCAATGGTTGCAACATACCTTTAGGCTGCAGCATTCCTCTGGCCTGCAAAATTCCTCTTGCCGGCAATTATTCAATTTGCCTGCAACATTCAATTTGGCCTGCAATGTTCCTCTGGCCTGAAATTTTTCTTGGACCTTCAACATTCCTTTAGCCTGCAACAATCCATTAGTCTGCAACATTCCTTTAGTCTGCAACATTTCTTTAGCCTGCAACAATCCTTTAGTCTGCAACATTTCTTTAGCCTGCAAAATTCACTTGGCCTCCAACATTCCACTGACCTTCAACATTCCTTTGGCCTGAAATGTTTCACTAAATTCCTGTATTCCATTGCAATGTTCTTTTAGTCTTCAACATTTTATCATCTAGAAGTTTGTTTAACTTCCAAAGTGTCATCAGCCTCCATCCGTTTGATTAGCTTCCAACATTTCACTAAAATGTCACTGTTCTTTTCATTAGCTTGCAACATCTGATTAGCCTGCAATCCTCCATTAGTTTTCTACAAACCATTAAGCAAAGTTTTGTTGTCCTGCAATGTTTCATTAGCTTGTAATGATCCCTTAACTTACAACATTTTACCTATTGTAAGTACTACTAAAACAACACAATAGCAGTTAAGCAAATCGCACCCAAGTACTACAATGGGAGTGATGTGACTCTGCAAAAGTTTTGCATTGCTATGCACTTCAAATCTATGATGCTATTCAAATCATTTCCAATCTCATACAGCGCTTTCTCTGAAACATGAAATTCCATGTTCTAAAGCACATTAAGAAAGAACAAGAAGGTTTTGGTACCACGCAAAGCAACATGTACAGAAACAAAGAGCAACATGTAACTAAATCCTAAATGGCAATTCGTATAAGATTATGTTGGTTGGATGATCCTGCAAAAACTTTGCATTTGAAGAACAAGAACTCTATTGATTTGTTGGGCACATTTACTGTGATATTTCAGAGAAATTACACCTTCGTATACACAGATGTAATTGAAGGATTCCTCCACTTCACATGCCTTTTGACTTAACATGATTGGTCTATCCAGCATGTATGGTTACATAAAGATTATAAAACATAAATTGGTTTGCTGTTACCCTGAAAAGTTGCTGATAGGCTACACAGGGTTCCTGCTACTAGAGCAATCAAGTAGCTCAAGATCAAGATTAAAGTAAATTACACTAAAAAAAAAAGGGGCACTAACCACTTCCCTGTATCTCAAGCGAGGATAATATTTCCTGTTTGTGTCAGATAGTGTTACTGATAAATCTTTGAGAAGAGTCCATTCACTCTTTACAACTCCTTTGACCTTTGTAATCAGTTAACTGCTCTTTCTGTGCCCCGGCCTCATTTTACCATATAAGGCACTCTTTGGAAGCTATTTTGTGTCTGAGGGAGTTCACATGGAGTCCGCTGGAACTCTGATCCATGCTTGTCTTTCTTTCTTCTCATGGCTCACAATTCATGTCCCAAACATCAAAGTCAGTCTGCTGTATAAAAGACATGGACCCATGCCGCTGTTAATTGTTTCATGTAACTCCAATGTATACGACATGATGTGAACTGACTGTAAAATCACTTCACACTGTAATATTAGAGTTACTGTTCTCTACTTTTTTCATGAGTGCTTACTGTATGTCCACCATAGCAGACTGAGCATCATGTCAGGTTTATATATTGGTGTTTTAGATGTGTACTTTTTAGACTGCAGATGATGATCTGATTTTGTTCTGATTCTGGTGGGTCGCACCTGCTATTGCTTTGCACTTCAGATTAAACTGTAAACTTCATTTGCAGTGTTCTTCATTACTGAAAAGTTCTCATTTTTGAGAACATTCTTTTCCCTTTTACACATTCAGGTGCTGTCCTCCGTGATGCTAACTTCAGGTGAATCCTGATTGGTTCTCGTTCTCTTTCAGTCCTGCTCTTCCTTGTGGCCACGGACATCTCATGTAAGAAGAATACTTTGTAATACTTGAATTAGCATAGTTTCAGTGCACTAACAAAATGTAGTCAGGTTTGATCTGTGATGTTTATTTATGCAGCTATCAAATAATAGAAGTTTATATGTGCCAGTTTAGCATTGTGCAAACTGCATGTCTAGTAGAATAAGCCTGTATTTAAAATAAATAAATAAATAAACAAAAAGGTTGCTGTAACAGGATACAGGGAACATCAGATGTAAAGTTCAGGGGACAAAGAAAGGCCATATTCATTAATTTTAACATTGCTATTAACATGCCAGCACATCCTTATTAAATTCTCTGACAGTTACTCATGTGCACAACAACATGAACCCATGAGATAGTAAATCAAGGTGGTGAAACTGCTTAATACTGCTCCTCACTCAACCCTACATCAACAAGAAAAATGTGATTACGTTCATGTTCAGAATCATGTGTAGCTCAGAACCGCTTCTGTTTAAGACCCACTCCAGCCCCGCATATGTAATTCACTTACGTCTGTTGTTAGTTCTGAGGTCTGAATAGCAATTTCGGTATTAAATGCTCATTTAGCATGCTTAACTCTACTCTGAATATGACCCAAAAGTAATAACTGCATGAGTAGGTGAGAAAAGTCAGAATTCCTTTTGAAACATGCAAAACACTATTCTCCACTTCTGCCTTTCTGCTGCGATTGCAGCTATTTTGGTTCATAAGTGAGAGTGAATTCTCATATTTTACACAGGAAACCACACCCTCAAACTCTTTTCCCACTTCTCCATTCTCCTGAAAGGGAGATGGTTATGTTCTCATCAGAAAGAGAGAGCAAAGTGCAGGTGTGTAACTTAGTGAACTGGTAATGGTTGTGTCATATACAGCGGCAAGATGGCAAATCTGTGCATGACACCCACTGATATCTGGTCCTTATTAAAAAAAAGTCTTTATCATGATACTTGAAGACATTTTCATTAATAAATGATGTGCAACACCATAGGTCGGTTTGTTAACAAAGTACTGCCTATTAACTCTGGTTAATTCCTAAAGGAATAATGATGAAGATGATGAAGGAAAAATGAAAGTGCTATAAAAGTGACAACGCTACCAAAACTGTATAAAAAGTGTATTATGATGTCATTTGTCTATTACGTGCCGTCCATTCTACCTGCCCCGTGAGTTTACATCGGTCATCACCACTGTTGTGTACATCCCTCCTCAGCCAGACACAAGCATGTTTCTGTCTAAGCTCCATGATGTGCTCAGTATCTACCTAAACAAACATCCAGATGCTGCCCTCATCATGGCTGGGTCTTTAATAAAGCCAACCTCAGGCAGGTCATGCCAAACTTTTATCAACACGTCTCCTGTCCAACTAGAGGGGCAAACACACTGGACCGCTGCTATTCTCAGTTCAGGAACAGCTGACTAGTGCTACAGACAGAAGCAACTCTGTTAGAGGTGAGAGCACAATCACCGTCTCCTAGGACAAGGTTTGGAGGGCTCTGAAGCGTGTGAACATCAGGAAAGCAGCTGGCTCTGATGGCATTTCTGGCCGTGTACTGGGATCCTGATTTGCTGGTTTGTTCACTTCCATCTTCAACGAGTCCCTAGTTAAGTGTGTGGTTCCCACTTACTTTAAATAATCTGTTGTTATTCCTGTGCCAAAGAACAGTAAGCCCTTTTACCTAAATGACTATCGTCCTGTAGTCCTCACATCACTTGTCATGTAGATTTTTGAGAGGCTTATCAAAAACTCCATCTGCTCCTCCATCCCAGACACCATCGACCCATTCCAGTTCGCTTACTGCCCCAATAGGTCTACTTAGGATGCGATATCTCACATCCTACACTCATCATCACCAACAACAACGAGGCTGCCTGCCTTGATGAGGTGGAGAAACTGGAAGCTTGGTGCCAGGATAACTGTTTCTCTCTGAACGTCGGCATAACCAAGGAGCAAGTTGTGGACTTCAGGAAGAAGTAGCAGCAGAACTACACCCCACTTGAGATCAGCGGCACCGCCGTGGAGAGTGTGAGAAGCTTCAGTTACCGTGCCTTGGAGTACACATCTCTGAGGACCTGACCAGGACTCATCACATTCAAGAGCAGGTGAAAAAAGCCAGACAACAGTTGTACCATCTAAGACTGGTGAGGAAATTCAGGGTCTCCCCAGCGATCTGAAAACGTTCTATACTGGGGCTATAGAAAGTGTACTGACTCATCTCATCTCAGCGTGGTACGGAAACTGCTCAACTCAGGACCACAAAGCCCTGCAGAGAGTGCTCTGCTCTGCTCTGCTCTCCCCACTCTGCATGAGATCTGCACCAGGCATTGCAGTACAAGAGCTGCTAAAATTATCAAGGACTCCACCCACCCCGGTAACTGTCTGTTCAGCCTGCTGCAATCAGGCAAGCACTTCCGTAGTCTGATGGCTAAAACTGAGAGGCTCAGGAGGAGTTTCTTCCCTCAGGCCATCAGACTGCTCAATATGGACATGTCCACCATACAGACCCCTCAGGACTCCATAAAGACTCTCCAGTCACTGTGCACTCCACTGAAACTCTGCACGCTGCACTTGGCATTTTGTATTGTTACTACATATAACATAATGCATATTTTGTACATCCATTTTTTGCACATTCCTGTAGATATATTTCTTAATTCTATTATCTTATTTCTTATTTCTTATTCATTTCTGATTTTTAATTTAGTATTTAAATGCAGAGTCTATAGAGGAGTAGGCCAGGCTTTCATTTCACTGCGAGTTATATATTGTATATAACTGTGTATGTGATAAATAAAATCTTGAAAAATAAAAATTTGTAACAATATTCAGATTATCATTATGGACAGCCCAATAAATCTAATACAGATGCACAAGGGCTGCAGCAAATGGACCAAGATTGAATATCAAGTGTACAATACATAAAAATTAAACTGGCGAATCCATGATGGGTCAGAGTTAACGTTCAAGCAGCACTTAATCACACTAATTACATCACAATTGTGATGCTTATTTAAAATGAAATTAGATAAAGAAACTTGTTTGAGAAGCACTCACTCTTTTCTATTGTCTTACCATCAAAACCAAAAGTTTAAAACGCAGAACAAAAGCTATAGATGTCAGTTATAAAAGGACAAGGTGAAGTTATATTTCAAGTTATACAAGGAAAGGTGAGTTACTGAGTTGCTAGCACAGGTACAGCTATAGACATGTTATGGTCATGTGACCTACTAATGATTAAGCGCAACTTGCACGGCCATGTCCTCTACAACACACACTTACTGTACAGTAAAGGTCAAAACAATCAATATTGTTGTATTTAAATGAGGTGTGTGTACTACACATGTAATGTTAAGTGTGATGAATATGTGTACACCTCTGTGATTTACACAGAGATCACTAATACCATGTGAATTGATCATAATTATTACACACATTCTCCAGAAACATATATATATATATGTCCAGAAAACTAATACCATCTGAATAGTTCTATAGTGAACGTCTCTACCCATAGATTCTTCTCCACAGGTCTTAGTTCCCCTTGTGTTCCCATCCTAGTAATGAGCTTTTGTCCCAGACTCAGAAGTTCATGTGCTCTATTTCCAGCACAGATCAACACACTTTCACTTCATAATCATATGAACAATATCTTACTGTTGATTTGGTTCTTTGGATGGCGTATCCTACCAACAAGGCCTCTCAACTCTCAGTAAGAGCTTCCCAGTCTCCTTTTATCTGTTGTGTTGGGATTGTTGAGATCACAGTGATCGTCGTGTTCACCTGTCTGAGTTAGCCAAGGAATTAATTATGGAATTTCACCCGAAAACATGAATAAGTCAGAAGCACACTGTTCAGAGTAGGACTGCAATGATAAGTCCACATTATCAATTATGTTGATTTTGAAACAATTATTGACGTGGATTTTTATAGTCGACGTGTCAGTTACTTTACCAACAACAGAAACCTGTCATAATGTAAAAGCACACAGATGTCTATTTCTGGGCAGAATGTGATACAGTGTTAAACAAATCAAAACTATTTTATATTTGAAATTCCTAACAGTATTCATACTGTTATGAATACTGTTAATACATATATATTATGAAGGGCCAAACAGGAAATAATTATATGAAATCTGAGTATATAGTTATAAATCCTGAATATATAAATGCAAATCTGAACATATATTGTCTACAACTCAATATAAATATATCTTTATGATCAGGCATGTCAAGAGACAGATGTTCTTATTGAATTTTTGTATGAAAAAGGTCTATACATCCTGTATACATTTATCAATGCAAATACTGAACTATTATATAATTATTTAAAGTGATAGTGAAGTGACTTGTGGCCAAGTAGGGTGACCCATACTCGGAATCTGTGCTCTACATTTAACCCATCCAAGTCCACACACACACACACACACACGGAGCAGTGGGCAGCCTTTTTTGAGCAGTTGGGGGTTCGGTGCCTTGCTCAAGGGTCTCACCTCAGTTGTGGTATTGAGGGTGGGAGAGAGAGAGCGCTGGTCATTCACTCCCCCACCTACAATCCCTGCCGGACCTGAGACTCGAACCCACAACCTTCAGGTTGTAAGTGCGACACTCTAACCATTAGGCCACGACTGTCCCCACATCACTTATCTAAACCAAAGGGAGTGTGTTCCTCTACTTTACAAAAGGCTGGCCGTAGTGCGACAGGGTCCTCCCTGCCCGTTAACAGTGTTAATGCTGTGGAGCTTTTCTGCAGAATTCAGCACCACTGAGGGGGAAAGTGTCAACAATCTGTCGACGAATAATGATTTTACTGAGACAAAAACTGATTACACCAAGCATGTTTATTGGTTTAGTCAAATATGGATTAGTCAAATTAAGAGTTTCTCTATGAATATGCCTGATAAAATGTATGAATATATGATCGGGGTTTATAACTATATATTCATGATTTACATTTATATATTCAGAGTTATAACTTTATATACAGACTTGCATTTGCATAATCAGATTTATTAATATATTCAGATTTATAAATATATATTCCGATTTACATTTATATATTCACCATTTACCTTTATATTATTCAGATTTCATATAATTATTTCCTGTTTGGCCCTTCATAATTTTATATATATAGAGCAAAAAGCACTATACTACATTGTAAAATAATAATAATAATATGTAGATAGTGAAGTTTGTAGACAATCTTTGATGTTGGCTTGAGAAAGTATAAAACAGTTTTAAAAAAAAAAACTTTTAAAAGTTTGATTCAGAAACGAGTGATCAACCTGCACAGCTGTATTCCCACATCCACATCCGCGCATGCGCACAGTGCGGTGCGGGACGCGGGGCTCGCGCAGTTTAAATAAATAAATAGAAGTGAAACTTACTTACAAACTCCGCTTTATCGTGCAGTGCAGGGAACGTTTTAATCCAGCTCGTATCCTACACACACACACACACACACACACACACACACACACACACACACACAGAGACACACACACACACACACACACACATCCCCGTTTTATCTCCAACTTTCTGAAAACAGCTGCAGCTCTCAGGTTGCTCTCAGGTCTCTGCTTTATCCCCGCCCATCACGTGACGTCAAACCAATCAGAACGCGCCCAGGCAGAATAAATATGAATATATGAATATTTGAATATTTTTAATTTTAAACCGTTGACCTGAGGATGGATCTCAGGAGTGTTCAGCTACCTGACAAAGCTCAGGATAAACCACATTATTCTACACATTTCATGGCTGTTTTATTTTAAACATACTGTTCTAAACTAATGAGCATTAAAAATAGTCTTCATTTATCAATAGCATGGGAAAAATATATACTTTTAAAAGTCTAATATTTAAAGTATAATAGGGTATTAGTGTGAATTCAGATATACTGGTTTATGGATTTTCAGCTTTACTGATGTTTCAGCTTTACTGATGCTAATTTTAAAAAAAGATACATTTATGAAATCGTCAACGTGTTAACTATCGACATGTGAAGGAAAATGTTTATATTATATACTAAAGAAGCATGGCTTACCCAGGTTTTAATGTGACATGTGTTTTCAGTAAACCACTTTACTTTCATTCTCAGTGACATGTCCATCCATCCATCCATCCATCCATCCATCCAGTTCAATTTCAGTTCAATTCAATTTTATTTGTATAGAGCTTTTAATAATGGTCATTGTCACAAAGCAGCTTTACAGAAATAAATACATTCAAATTAAATTAAATCAAAATATATTGTAAATATGTGAATTTATCCCTAATGAGCGAGCCAGAGGTGACGGTGGTGAGGAAAAACTCCCTGAGACGATATGAGGAAGAAACCTTGAGAGGAACCAGACTCAAAAGGGAACCCATCCTCATCTGGGTGCAATGGATAGTGCCATTATAAATAAATCCCTTCTATAATGGTGTACTACATGGACAAATACTGAAGTTGTGCAACCAGTAAACTCATCACAGTTTTCACAAGAAGTCCAGTTTGTTAAAATCTATCCACTGTCCACTGATGGAGTCCTGAGTACGAAGGTGCTCGTAGCAACTGCAGCCCCAAAGCCACCACAGCAATCGCAGTCCCAAGCCAGTACAGTACAGCTCCCCATATGAGATCCCCATGCCATCTCCACAGCCCCCAAGAGGCACCATCCCCAGCAATCCCACTGATCTTCAGGCCGTAAATATGGGGCCCCAGCAGCAGCAAGCGATCTCCAAACGATGACAACTCCAACCAGAAGTAGGGCAAAATGATGGATCAGGCAGGTCCATCCATCCTCTGTACCGCTTATCCTACACAGGGTTGCACGGAGCCTGGGGCCTATCCCAGGGGACTTGGGGCACAAGGCAGGGGACACCTGGACAGGGTGCCCAACCCATCACAGGGCACAATCGCACACATACTCACTCACCCATTCACACACTACGGACAATTTAGAGAAGCCAGTCAGCCTATAACACATGTCTTTGGTCTGGGGAGGAAACCGAAGTACCCGGAGGAAACCCCTGAAGCACGGGGAGAACATGCGAACTCCGCGCACACATGGCGGAGGCGGGACCTCAGTGACATGTATAAAATGTCATTTATTTGTAGCATACTTACTCATGACATCAATAAATCGCATTTCAATAACAGTCACTCACACACCCACGACAATTTGGAAATGTCAACCAGCCTACGACACATATCTTTGGACCCAACTCTGGAGGTGTGAGGCAACAGCGCTAACCACTAAGCCACCGTGCCCACCTCTTCAAAAACATCATGAACACGAGCACGGCACATGAAGATGTTGCCCTGAGTAACATTCTGTAATTCATTTCTTACAGCAATCACAACAATAACATAGTTCTTCAACATTTATAAAGTTATAGTGAATCTTTTCTAAAATTCAGTATGAACAGATTCAGGAAAAATCACAGTAAAAACAGCCTCTGAATGGGAGGTAAGATTTTATAGTTTATTTCTTGCAGTATCAAAATAATGAACATGAGTAACAGTCTGTAAAATGATATGAAGGCAGTACACACAGTAAAAAGCTCTGCATAGTCAGTATTCAGCCCGAGTAACGTTCTACATTTCCCAGTCGATTATTAATCGCCTGCTTAATAAAATGTTTCATAAAAATACCTTTCAATGCATCAGTTAATCATTAACTCTGGAATGTTTCATACGTCTTTCATACATTATATCCCTTCACTTTTCTCTCTCCACTTATTGTATTTTTAACACTTCAGGGTATGCAGTCATAGGAAAATAATCATCTTCAGACGGATCATATGACACCAAAACGACATTGATTATTTTCTTATAACACACACACACACACACACACTTATATTTAATTTCATACCTTCCTAAATCCATTAGTTAATTTTTTTTAATATTAATTAATCCTTCATTATATTCTATAGTCACGCATTTAGGTTTTGAGCCAGATGTTTAACACATGTGCTTCTTATTATTTAGCCTTGTGTGTGTGAGGATGTAGATGAAGATGTGCTTGAAGGCATAAAGGGAGTCCTGCTCTATCAGGACTGATTTAAGACACCTGCACTGAGGGGAAATGAAGTTGCAGTCGTGTCCTCTTATCTGTGCATGATGGATGGGATACGCCTGGATCCTAAAGCCATGAAGTAATTCTCATGTTCTTGGTGTTACATTAGATTTTTACTATATAATTCAATTCAAGGAAAAACTCCCTGAGATGATATGAGGAAGAAACCTTGAGAGGAACCAGGCTCAAAAGGGAACCCATCCTCATCTGGGTGCAATGGATAGTGTGATTATAAATAAATCCCTTCTATTATTGTGTACTATATGGACAAATATAGGCAAATGTGCAACCAGTAAGTTCATCACAGTTTTCGCAAGAAGTCCGGCTGGTTAAAATCTATCCACTGTCCACTGATGGAGTCCTGAGTACGAAGATGCTCGTGGCAACCGCAGCCCCAAAGCCACTACAGCAATCGCAGTCCCAAGCCATTACAGTACAGCTTCCCATATGTGATCCCCAAGCCATCTCCACAGCCCCCAGGTGGCACCATCCCCAGCAATCCAAACAGTTCTTCAGACCGTCCATATGGTGCCCCAGCAGCAGCGAGCGAACTCAACCGATGAGAACTCCAACCAGAAGTAGGGCATCAGGATGGGTCAGGCAGCGAGAAGGAGGATATAACTATATATGTACTTCCTATCCTGTTAATTTTATAGTCATTTAGGATTGTTCTTCTTTCAGCTGCTCCTGTTAGGGATCGTCACAGCAGGTCATTGCTCTGCATATTTGATTTGGCAAAGTTTTCATGCCGGACGTTCTTCCTGACGAAACCCTCCCCAGTGTTATCGGGGCTTGGGTCCGGCACTGCGAGTGTTGGGGTTGGTTCCCTGCCCGGGAACTGAACCCAGGCTGCGACAGTGAGAGCACCGAGGCCTAATCGCTAGCCCTCCACGGACCCTTATATAGTCATTTAGGATAATTCAAGTTAATTAAAAATCACCAAACAGCAGCCCTGTGTGGTAAACTATGTATCACTTTGCTCTTTGGGGTTCTTCTCCCCAGCCGTGATGAAAATAAACATATTACTCTGGAATCAACTGTGACTCTCTGGGTCTAACTTGATATTTGTCTTTAGAAGGTAATATTTTTACCACAAAAGCACTTCCCATCATATTTTTTCCTTATAGGTAAAGAATTTAATGTTATCTACTTTCATTTTCCTACACACTAGAATCAGAAGAACAAAGTTTTGTAGCTTTGTAACAACATATATACATATATATATATAAGACAGTAAGCTTTTAGGAGCTCTATTAGTGCATCTTATTTCCAGATTATTACATGGAACCTACTCAGTGAATTCAGAAAAGCTCTGATAATCAAATAATAACCTTTAAAATTTGGAAGAATTTTTCTGTTCTCTTTATCAATATTATTTGAAATCAGTATTATGTCAGTCAGTATCTATGCAGCAGTATTGTAATGTGATCTTGTGGTAAACCATGACCTTAAACCACCTCAAGCAAGTACTTAACTTTCAGAGTTTTACTCATACACTACACTGTATCATTTCTGATCATTCTTAATTAAAAATAATAGGCAAGTATAATCAAATATAAGAGATTTAGTACATTTAGAGAGCGACTTTATGCCTATGATTTTACAAGGATATTTCTGTGTGTGAATCAAAGAAAACAAACTGGTGTGACCTTGCAGGTGGTGTAATGAAGGCTGATGTTTGAAGGCTAATGTTTTTTTTTTTTAAATAAACTGACTGACCTCTCGCTACGTTTAAAACTAAGATAAAGGGACAGTGAAATAATTGTGGCGAGAGGCAGGTGTGTGATTAAAAGAAAAAAAAAGAGAAAACTCCAGAACTGTATAAAAGCGTGAGCCACGACTATGTAGATCAGATGCTCTGCAGACGTCTCGGCTTTGTTGTTAGATTCAATAAAATCTATTGATTTTTGACGTCCAGAACCCCTTGTCTTTGGAAGTCTTTTTTTCTTATTTTGAATTGAAGAGTTTTTGCCACGACAGCACAAAAATACAAACCACAGAAAATAATCAGTCACAAAAATATCACAAAGACAAGTATATATACAGGTCAAGTCATAGACCAGAGAGAGAGAGAGAGAGAGAGAAAAAGAGAGAGAGAGAGAGAGAGAGAGAGAGAGAGAGAAAGTGAGAGGAGGCAACGGAAAAAGACAGAATGTTAAGTGCTAAGAAAAGGCAAAGGACTGAGACTAGTGTTGCTGCTAATTCTGCTGAAAGCAGGAAACCACACGAGAACATTGAGGATTTGAGTATAAAGGAGCTGCGTGTACGTGACTGAATAAAATGGTTATGCATGCAGAAGAAAATGTCACGAGCAAGCCTCGGGTTAATCGAGTATGACCTTCAAAGCGTTGTATCACATTAAAGGTCAGATGCTGCAAAATATATACAGTATGTGTCATGTGATTATACCCCAGAGTGGCTGAATTCTCTAATCAGAAGGTATTGATTAATTTTCTATAACAGCGGCTCTGACAGTAGTGCAGATGCAAATGACAGGTTTATATTAATGCACTTGTTTTAATATGTCTATTGTTTCCATAGTAACAGCTCATACACAGGAACTTGTACTGCGGATGCAGACCATATTTTTGATGTGGTGAAGTTTTCTGTAAAGAGATGTTTATTTAACCTTTATGGGAGGAGTCTCCAGTGTCAGGGCTTCGTAACAGTCAGAGTCAGAGGTAAAGCTGTAACAGGGCAGGGGAAGAGGAGTTTATGCTTTACGGTTTCTCGTTAACAAGCTGAGTTTGTTCATCTTATTAATTTCAGGAGAGAGAATAAGGTGAGGCTGGTGAGGGAATGACTGTTTATAGCTGCTATAATGAAAGCGAGAACAGGAACTCACTTGTTTTGTGGATGTTCCACAACATTTAATGGAAATAAAAATTGATTTTAAAAAAGCATGATATACGTTACTGAATAAAAAATGTAACTGATGTGGTATAAGAGGAATAAGACACTTTGGGCCATGCTATTATAGAAAAATAATCAACTTTGGTCCAGCGAGTTTTTTCCTTAGCTCTTGGCTCAATATATTCTGCTTATAGATTCTGTTACTTTTATTTTGCATGATTTATTCAAATGATTCAATGACTCAATGATTAGTTATTTTATTACTTTTGAATGATTTTTATAAATATTATTAAACTCATCTTTATTTATTTACTTATTTTTTATTATACACTTATATCTTAACCTCAACGTCCCTGACGGGACTCTTCTAGCTCTTCAGAGTTATTAAAAAGTGAATAAAAAGTAGTGTTGACTTTCACACCAGAAGTATCACCTCAGTGAGCTGTAGACAGAAACTGGAAGCAGGTGAGATTTATAGGCAGACGTTTCTTCAGGTAGGGGAAGTACAGAAGTTAAGCTCAGGTTCTCTTTTGGCCTACTACTCGCCTCACTTCCTGTCTGCCTACGTGTGCGAAAGTCAACGCAATATATAGCCATCTTTATTTAAGCATTTATGTGAAGACGTAGGCGACTATACGATAAAATGAGCCTTCATGTAAAATGGGCAGGGTGAGGCCCTTAACCACATCTGCTCCAGGGGTGCTGTATCATGGCTGGCCCTGTGCTCTGACCCCAGCTTCCTAGCAAGCTGGGATACGCAAAAATCCTGCATTTCACTGGCTCTGTACTCTGCATAATGACAATAAAGTTGAATCTTAGTCTTACCTTAAAACATACCAATTATCTATCTTCTATCAGTTTATCTTGAACATGACATGTCAGAACAGAATGTCCTCAGGACAGAGTACAACTCACAAAACATGAGAGTCTGTAATAAAGAGGAGTCCATAAGTGTGTGTGTGTGCGTGTGTGTGTGTGTGTGTGTGTGTGTGTGTGGGTGGGTGGGTGATAGGGATAAAGATAGGTTGTGAGTTCATATCCTGGCACTGCAGAGCTGCAACTCTCAGGCCCTTGAGCAAGACCCATAATCCTCTCTGCTCCAGAGGCTGACCCTGTGTTCGGACCCTGACTTCAACAGCTGGAATATCTGAAGAAAAGAATCTCAACTTACTGTACTTGTATACATGACAATAAAGCCTTCTTCTTCTTCTTCTTCTTCTTCTCTGACACTGATATCCACTCACCAGTGCAGAAATTTCTCTGTCATTTCAATACTGAAGTGTAAAACACTGACGCGTGTACTTCACACTGTGTTAGAGCACCGACTAGTGGAAGAGGAAAGGTGAGTCACATGAACTTCACGTATGAAGTTCATAAATTACATGTGCTTTTTAAACACTTCACATGTATGTTTATTTTTCTTGTCTTCTTTTTACAAAAGATATATCATTGTTTTTTGTTTTTTTTACATGATTCATTTATTTTCACATTATTTTATTTAGAACATATTGTTATTAAATCATGTTACTTAAATTCCAGGGTGCACCTCCACAATCATATGCACCTTCACACGGTTTTCATGTGTGAAATGTATTGTGGTCACATGTGATATGAGGTCATTCTTTAATTCATCTTTAATAAGCCCAGTGGTCAGGGTTGTGGTGAAGGGAGTGAAGGAGTCTATCCTGGGAACACTGGGCGTGAGGCAGGAATTCAATTCAATTCAATTCAATTTTATTTGTATAGTGCTTTTAACAATGAACATTGTCTCAAAGCAGCTTTACAGAACATACGAAACCAAAAGCATGCAAACATAAACAAAAATATGCAAACAGTCCTAGATGTTAGAAAGAATTATCCCTAGTCAGCAAGCCTGAGGCGACTGTGGCAAGAAAAAACTCCCTTAGATGATATGAGGAAGAAACCTTGAGAGGAACCAGACTCAAAAGGGGACCCATCCTCATCCTTTCTGTATTTATTTATAGTCATGTAGGTTGTTGTCTTCCTCAATCTCCTCAAAGTCCACATAGGGAGGAATACACTTTGCATAGGACACCAGTCCATCACAGGAAGAAGAAGAAGAAGACGGAGCTTTATTGCCAAGTGTGCTCACACACGCAAAGAATTTGACTTCGTAAGTGAAGCTTCCAGTTCAAACACAAATATGACAGCAAGACACATAATAATAAGAATAAAAAAATGTATAGAAGACACAGTAAAGCTTATGCAAGGTGTAATGCAATGTGCAGAATAAATAGGAGTGAATTTACATTTGCACATAAGACTATGTCTACAGTGGGAGAAATGCACTACGAGGGTCCTTGGAGGCAGTTAACAGTTCATGAGGGAGATGGCCTGTGGGAAAAAGCTGCTTTATGTCTGGATGTTCTGGTGCTCAGTGCTCTGTTCAGAGGTTGTGACCAGGGTGAGTGGAGTCTGAAATGTGCCTGTTTCCTGCCTGTTTCCATTCTGGAGAGCGGAGGAGCACCCATAATCCTCTCAGCAGTCCAGACTGTCCGTTATAGTCTTCTTACGTCTGATTTGGTATCTGAACCAACAGACAGTTATTGAACTGCGCAGGATAGACTCGTTGCCAGCTGAGAAGAACTGGGTCAGCAGCTCCTGTGGCAGGCTGAACTTCATCAGTTGGCGAAGGAAGTACAGCCTCTGCTTGGCCTTTTTCATGACGGAGTCTATGTGGGTCTCCCACTGCAGATCCGGTGAGACGTTAGAGCCCAGGAACCTGAAGGACTCCACAGCAGCCACAGTGCTGTCCAGGACGGCAGGGGGTATGGGGGTGTATTGCTGGAGAGTTCCTCTTGAAGTTCACGATCATCTCCACTGTTTTGAGCGTGTTCAGCTTCAGGTTGTTCTGACTGCGCCAGACAGCCAGCTGTTCAGACTCTATGGTGTCACCTGCATATTTCAGGAGTTTAACAGAGGGATCTGTAGAGGTGCAGGCATTTGTGTAGAGGGAGAAGAGCAGTGTGGAGAGCACACATCCCCGAAGAGCACGAGTGCTGATTATGCAGGTGCTGGATGTGAATTTTTCCAGCTTCACTAGCTGCTATCTGTCACAAAGTTGGTGATCCACTGACGGACGGTGGTTGGCACAGTGCGGCTGGCACCAACCTTCATTAATGTAAAGATTGGTGCACAGATAAAACAACGTTGAAGAAGATGTGCTGTCCTAATTTAAAAGTGCTCTTCAACTGCAAGCACTTTTATTCAGACACGAATTCACACCATGCATACACACATTTACACACTGACTCACATGTAGGGGTTATTTACCAGAGCCAGACTGCTTACTGGCATGTTTTTGCACAGTGGGAGGAAACTGGATAGCCCAGAGGAAGTTGGAGAACCCAGTGGAAACCCACATGGACACAGGGAAAAACATGAGAAACTCCACACAGACAGTAACCCGAGCGCAGGACTGAACCTGAAGCTGAGATGTGACAAAGCACTGTGCTGCTCTAGGCCTGTATAATATTACTAATAAAATATCACTTGATTTGTATAATCCATTTTACAAACTGTACAAACCATCTGTAGACTGTCATGAAGCAGCTGATCAACTCATTCTCTGCAACATTTAAATAAGACTTATCTATCTTATAACTGCATGTTATAAACATGACAGGGCATGCTGTTATAGAAAAATAATCAAAATCATAGGAAGAGGAGTAAGTGTTACGGAAGACCGCAGAAAGTGAGGATGCTGAGGGTGTTGACTTACCTTTCTGCAAGATGTGTGTACTGTTTATAGCTCTATAAAGTTTAGTAGTGCTGCAAACTCATTGCCCCTTCTCTTTTAAGTTGTAACATTGAAAGTCACATGAATTATTGTAATGTGTATCATTGTAATCATCATGCATTCTCTGTTTTTTAAAAAAAAATGATTAGACTCATTTTTAGACATCATTTGGGTGTGATGTCGTAGCACAGGTCACATTGCTCTTGCTTCTTAAAATTCCAGCAACTCCAGCAGTCTCTGTCCATTACCTAACCACAGTGGATTATTTCTGTGAAACAAGTTAGTTCCTGTTATACACTACATGGCCAACTGTTTGTGCACACCTGACCATGACACTGATACGTGCTTGTTGAACATCCTGTTTCAATGGCATGGAATTAATATGGAGCTGGTCACCTCTTTGCTGTTATAATAAGCTCCACTCTTCTGGGAAGGCTTTCCACTAGATGTTGGAGCGTGGCTGTGGGGATTTGTGTTCATTCAGCTACAAGAGCATTAATGAGATCAGGTGCTGATGTTGGGATGTCGAGGAGGTCTGGGGTTCAGTTCATCCCAAAGGTGTTCAGTGGGGTTGAGGTCAGGGCTCTGTGCAGGACACTCGAGTTCTTCCACTCCAACCTTCACACACCATGTCTTCATGGAGCTCGCTTTGTGCACAGGGGCATTGTCATGCTGGAGCAGGTTTGGGCCTCTTAGTTCCAGTGAAGGGAAATTTAATGCTACAGCATACAGAGACATTCTATACAATTGTGTGCTTAAAACTGTGGCAAAAGTTTGGCAAAGGTCCACATATGGGGTCAGGTGATGGTCAGGTGTCCACATACTTTTGGCCATATAGTGTACAATATCGCAGCTATAAACATTAGCTGCACTTTTCTCAGAGCTGCTGTTATAGAAAATTAATCGACACCTTCTGACCAATCAGAATCCATGATTCAAAAGCACGGTGGTGTAAAATGTATTAACGGAGTCCAAAAGAAGTGAATTTGATGAAGGATGAGTTAATAATCAATAGATGCACATAGAAGCGGATAGTCTCTAGAGTGTGTACAGATGATCTAGTAAACTTTAGCAACCGTAAAGTGTTGACATGTTGTTGAGAATTTGTTGTGAATTTCCACTCAATAACTGGGTCCTTAAAAAACATTATAATTATAATCACATCATTTTAAACTAAAAAACAAAATATACTGTAATATCAAACCATAAAACATATGTGTGTGTGTGTGTGTGTGTGTGTGTGTATAAAATGAAATCTTTAATTCAGTTGCATTTATATTTTCAGAGTTAACTTTATAACTTATATAACTTTATATTCAGGATTTATAAATATATATTCCGATTTCATATAATTATTTCCTGCTTGGCCCTTTTATATATATATGTATATATGTGTGTGTGTGTGTGTGTGTGTGTGTAGAAATTATATATAATTTGTACTTTTTTTCCGGGTATAAATATTGCAGACGACTTTTTTTTTTTCCTAACCGGAAGTGACGCGCTCCTGAAACCGGAACAAACAAATCCGGATGCAAATGATGTTGTTCGAAAGCGGAGCAGTGTCGGTGTAGAAGTGTTTATTTCAGTTTCTGTGGGGCAGATATCTCCAGCAGTAGAGAGAACCAGATGAAGTGAAGATGGTGGAGAGGAACAGGGTTTATTTGTGATATTTCTTCCCTCCAGCTGAAAGACAGAAAGCAGACAGAGTGCAGGAGGTGTTTTAAAGGAGAAAGAGACAATCATCTTCAGATATTTTTAATCACAAGTCAGCTGGTTTTAGTTGTAGATCTCAGCATGAAGAGGCTGGCTTTCAGGGGGAAGTGTGCTCACAGCTCAGTGTTAGTGTGCTGCTTACTCCTGTGCAGTGTGTGTGTGTGTGTGTTGGGGTATAAACCTGTGATTGTTATCCATGGACTGTTTGACACCTCTGCAGACTTCATCAACCTCAAAAGATACATCAATCAGGTGAAACTTCACATTTCTCTTTTCCTCTCACTTCAGATGTTGCTTTTCCATGCGCTTGATTCATTACACTCTAGACTAGGACATTATTTTATACGTTAGACCTGGAACTATATTACAAATCCACGGTATGATAATAAACCCAAAATATATATCGTGGTTATTATTATAATCATAACAACTTCACTGTTTTTGCTTTAACTGTTCAGTAGTTTTTAAACTAAACCTTTCAAATCATTTAGAAATCTTCTAATACAATAATACCTTTCAAATAAGGAATAAAACACTGTGTGTTGTGCAGTTATAGGAAAATAATCAACTGCAGTGTGGTGTGATGAAGCGGAGTTACTGTTAGTTACTGTATGTTTCGTTCCTCTTTTACCACAGCAGTTTGCCAACAAATACAATTTTAACAAGTCAGTTCCTATTGTCACTTACGTTATAGCAGCTAAAAACAGACGTTCGCTCACCAGACTCTCTTTCTTCTTTCTGTTTAAGTTAATAAGACAAAAAAAAACGCAGCTTGTCACGTTACCGAGAAACCGCAAAGAAGCGTAAACTCGTCTGTCCTGCTGAAGATTTCAGAAAACTTAAAGCCACAGCTTTACATCTGACTGTTACAAAGCGCTGACACTGGAGACTCCTTCCATACATGTTACATAAACATCTCCTTACTTTAAGAAATCATCACCATATCAACGATTTTTAATCGGTTTCTGTGGAGCGTCCTCTGTACACGTCCCTGTGAATGAGCCGTTACTATAGAAACGATAACGTATTAGAACGAGTGCATTCATATAAACCTGAGATTTCATCTGCTCTACTGTCAGAGCCCTTCTTTTCTCTGTTTAATTTATTTTTGTAAATGATTTAATGTAATTTAATGTTTAATTTTTATTATTTCTTTCTGCTTTAGTAGCTGTAATGTTCTAATCAGAGTACTTTCTCCTGCTGATATGCCAAAAACAGGACGTTGATAAGGGCTTATTATATTTACACACGTCAGTATGCTGTTTAAATTAGATTAGATTGGACTCTTTATGTAAAATAAAGACCTCTGGACTTCACCTTCTGCCCGTGATAAAGCCGTGTGGTCACATGGTATTCTCGTTTTATTATAACCACGTAACTTTTTTTAATCATCATTTGCAATATTATTGATTATATTATAGAATATTATACTAGTGTCTGAAAGCTACATATATTTTCTGGCAGAAGTTTTTAAAAATAGTTGTAGTATTTGTAGAACTAGGCTATACTTCATTTTAAGTTTTGTCATTTTAACTCAGGAAAGACTGTAGTACTGTACGTAAGTTTGATTTGCAGGTGTCACTTAACACTTATTTTTTTTTACGTTAAAAGGAAAATATCTATTTTCTATTCAGGACATTTTAAAAACAGATGAGTTACTCTATAATGTACAGAGAGGTGGGTTTAAGGGCTTGATTTAAAATCTTATCTAAGCTGAAGCTTATAACTAACTGACTAACTAACTAACTAAATAAATAAATAAATAAGCTCTTTTCGTTTAAGAATCCACCTCAGGCCATAATTTCTGTGATTTCACAAATCAGCAACAGAAGCTTGAGCTCAGTTTTATTTCGTTTCTTTTTTTAAACGTGGTGTAACGTCACATCCATAATAAAAGCGATCATGGGTTTAGATTGCTAATTAACTTGTTCAGGGGTGTGTGTGTGTGTGGGGTGTGGGTGTGGGTGTGTGTGTTGTAAAGATAAAGTGTCATGGTGTTAAATTGAGGATGATTTCCTCCAGGACAAAAAAAAACAATTTAGTGCAGACATCAGCACATGGAACTCGTGATCTGTGGCTGAAAAGTTTCCACAGAATGAACTCCCTGTTTTTTATTTATTTATTTGATTTTTTTAATTATTATTATTTAAATTTATATCTAATTACGCTACTAGGTTACTGGATAAACCTGAGCCGGTGTAAGGATTCAGTCGTCATGCAGTGATTTCATTACATGAAGAAAAGAAGTAGAAATGAATATTAATATGGACTGATGAAGGTGTTGATGTGGAAACTTTGTGATCTATGAGTCTCTCTATCTTGACTTGAGCCCCAGTCCCAGCTGAAAATAAGCAGCTCTGTGGCATGATGCTGCCACCACCATGCTTCACCGTGGGTATAGTGTTCTTTTGGTGACAAAACATATCTTTTAGAATTATGCCCACAATGTTCTACCTTGGTCTCATCAGACCATAACACATCTGCCACATGGTTTGAGGTGATTTAGTTGATCTTGGATGTTTTTGTGAGAAAGGACTTCCGTCTAGCCGCCTACCCCACAGCCCAGACATGTGAAGAATATGAGAGATTGCAGAGTCACATGCAGAGAGTAGTCAGTACGTGTCAGATGTTCCTGTAGCTCCTTTAATGTTGCTGTAGGTCTCTTGGCAGCCTCCCTGGTAAGCTTTTACCTTGTCTTTTTATAAATTTTGGAGGGATCTCCTGTTCTTGGTGATGTCACTGTGGTGCTCCATTTTCTCCACTTGTTGATGATGGCCTTCACAGTGTTCAATGGTACATCTAATGTTTTGGAAATTCTTTTATACCCCTCTCCTGAGCGATATCTTTCTACTCTGAGATCCTGTACAGGCTTTGTAAGCTCTTTGGCTTCAGCAGTCAGATGAAACCAAGAAGATGTGAAGAAAATCCTACAGAAACAGCTGATCTTTATTTGTTGTTAATCAGAATCACTTTATT
>NC_069718.1:4046381-4151381 GCF_027358585.1 Pangasianodon hypophthalmus
AACACACACACATTGTAAATACGTTTTATTCATTTATACACTCGCAAAGCACAACACAATGCAAATCAGTGCCTCAAGAACGTTTCTGATCACAAAAGAGTTACTGATAAAATAAATAAAAAGGGGGGGCGGGGTTTTTATTTTGTACGTCCTGTTTCTGGGTGAATAGGGGCGGGGCTTAAGCTAAATTTAATCACAAACTTGACTTTTTTAATGATCTTCAGCTCATCATACCGCTTAGCATAAAACACTGCAACATTAGCTAAGCTACCGGAACACAACACAGCGATCAAATTGAATTTAAGCCCCGCCCCCTTTTTACTTTCTGTCACTCAAAATCAGGACGTGAGTTTTGTTTTTAAGCCTTTATTTTAACTCCACCTCACTTCCTTAATTTTATTTTATTTTATTTTATTTATTTTTAAAGGAGCAATACAAGTTAAAATGCAAATCTCAAACGTTACATATTGCTCCTTTAATCTCCCACAACATGAAGGAATTGTGGGTATTGTAGTCCGGTTGCAGTAAGCATCATTGCCTTATATTTTTTTTACATTTGTACCAGTTGTATCCTTTAACTGTGGTTATTGGACTACATGGAATGACATCGTATAAAAGCGGTTACGTTAAGTCCGTCCCACTATCGCTATCTGTTTTTGAAGCAGCAATAAGTAAAATTGTGCCACGTGTAGAAAATATTCATTTGGAACCGGACGTTCTTGCACAATGTTTTGAAAATCGTGGTACTAGAATGTTGCATATTGCTCCTTTAATACCCTAAAACAAGGAGGAATTGTGGGTAATGTAGTTAAGTTGCAGTAGAAATGGTTGCCTTATGTTTTAATACATTTGTACAGATTTTATTCTTTAACTGTGTTTTATTAGACTTCATGTAGCTATACGATGAGGACGGGGAATGAATGTAAAAGCCTGAAAAAAAAGGGAATAGATGATAAAAAGATGAAGTAGGACTGACAGGAAGAGGGATATATATACATAGATGCTCAGGTTTACCTACTAGTTTTAAACATTTGTCTACTTGATTTAGTATTAAAGCAGCGATCAGTAAAATTGACAACTATTGATATCACTTAGCAGTTGTAAGTGTAGGCTGTTGGCTGAAAATAAGACATTTGAGAGTTAATTTCTACAATATTACAGTAGTATAAAAACTGTGTAACACTATTAAATGTTGCATATTGCTCCTTTAACAGCCTGTAACAGGGAAGTATTGTGGGTATTTAGGTATGCGTTGATAGTAAAGTTATATGTTATAGTAGTTGTTTAAGGTTGTATCAGTGTATGATATTATAATGATGTAGCAGACAGTGATGTTATCTTATCTTTTGAAACTGAAAAAAAAAATGAAGCATAGGATTGTTTTCTCAGAGACAGACTCGTCCTTCAAATTTGTCCAGAATAAGGAGCCCGTGTTCACACCGGCAGCGAAGCGTCATAAAAAAATTTCACTGATAGCTTGCGATTACAGTGAAAGGAGGCAGAGCAACTGTTGGTGATGTTGGTGAAGTAGGTGGAGCGAAATATGAAGAAAAAAAAATTAATTAATTAAGCAGAATTAAAGTTGATACAGATAAAGCGATGTGGCGGTTCAGGTACCAGCACTTCCCTCCAGAATTTTTATTTTTAATGGAAATGCATCTGATTTGTGGTCGAACTGTGTGGTACGCTCTGATGTATACGCTCTGTAGCTAACTATTAGGACCATATTCTCGCATTAATAGTGTTACCATAGCAACCGGCAACGACCTCTTGCGGTTTGAGAGACGACAAATCGCTGCTGGTGAGAAGGCAGGGCTCTGGGGAATGTGAACACTGCCTAGAACTGTGGCTTCCTCATAAAAGGAACAGTTTTGTCCACGATAACAATATTGTTTGTGGTAAATATCGCAATATTTCATACAGCAGGATTATCAGCACATGTCTATCAGTATTCTACCAGTTTATTCTTTAGACTGTATAAAGGGAAGGTAACAGGTATCATATGTATTTCTGATCATGATAACTGATTCATATTTCATCACGGTTTACGATATTATCATGATTATTTAGGCTGCGACACGAACCACGAGGTGCTAAGTAAGGACCATAGGAAGACAGCTGATCTCTGAATGGAACAGATGTTACTAGTGCCTTGCGTAAGTATTCACCCCCTTGAACTTTTCCACATTTTTTTAGTGCAACAACCTGGAACTTAAATGGACTTAACTGGGATTTTAATTAGGTTATGAATCTATATAAAATAGCCCTTCTTCCTAAGCTGGGACAGCCCAGCCTGGACACTCAGAGACACTCAGCTTTATGGACGAATGACAAGAAGAAATTCATTACTGAAAAGAAAGAGCCAGATGAAATTCCATTTTGTGATACAGCAAATGTGGAAAAATGTTCTCTGGTTTTATAAGACCAAATTTGAACTTTTTGGACTTTGCACAAAGAGATATATTTAGTGGAAACCCAACACAACACAACACTCATCACCCTGAGAGCACCATCCCCACTGTGAAGCATGGTGGTGTTAGCATCACGTTGTTGGGATGCTTCACAGCAGACTGATAACAAGTTGCTACTCGTCTCGTGATGTTGTGTCACAGCAATAAAGCATGAAGCATCATTAAAAAAACCATCTCTGGCCCTGATCTCTGGCCCTGATCTCTGGCCCTGATCTCTGGCCCTGATCTCTCGCCCTGATCTCTGGCCCTGATCTCTCGCCCTGATCTCTCGCCCTGATCTCTCGCCCTGATCTCTGGCCCTGATCTCTGGCCCTGATACTTGTTGGGATTCATCAGCAGGGACTGGGAAACTGTTCGGGGTTTGTGACAATCCTAGAAGAAAACCTGTTCAAGTATGTGAGAGACTTCAGATTGAGGCGGAGCTTCACCTTCCAGTAGGACAACGACCCGAAGCATATGGCCAGAGCTACACTGGAGCGGTTCAACACATTATAAACGGCCCAGTCAAAGCCCAGACCTCAGTCTGTGGCAAGACTTCAAAATTGCTGTTCATTAACGATGGTCTCGGTCCAGTCTTACAAAGCTTGAGCAGTGTTACTAAGAGCAATGGGCAAAAACATCAGGATCCAGATGTGCAAAGCTGATAGAGACATAGACCCAGCTGTAACTGCAGCCAAAGGTGATGACCCAGGGGGGTGAATACTTATGCAAGGCACTATATTTAGAGCTTGAATAGGAGATGATATTTTAAAGTGTGTATATCTAATCACAATGTATCGTATAACCGATTGTTGACACATACCTCACTCGTCACAGCGTGTCAAAGCCTCAGGTGAATGATGAAGAGTTTTATCTGTTGTTTTAAAAAGAAACGTTAAGCCAAACTTCAGTTTGCTGAGCTGATGCTAAACTGGTAGCTATAAGCTTCCCTGAACGTGTTATCTACGTTAACCTCGTACAGTCTTCACACACCACATGTTTCACAATTCTGTTGATGTTTTCTCAGCGTCCGAATGCGTAAGAGACGCACCAGGTTTTAACCATGTAGTAGTTTTAGGGGATTTTAGCGTTATTTAGTGAATAAGGGAGTGGGATTTGCATAAAATGTTTTAAAGTTCTCTGAACAGTGTCTTCTGTGGAAAACCATGGCAGTACTGGCTGTGTGGTTTGTTGCTTTCTCCTGTGTTTGTCTGCATTGAACTCATATGGAACTCATGAGAACTAAGTGGAGGTGAAGGGATTTCATTACTAAATGCACTAAACTGTAGTGTTCAGTTCTTAAATCCCTGAAACATGAAATAATAACAGTTTTCAATGCTAAGTAACCAATATTCAATACTGTTTTTATAGGAAGTGTTAAGTTTTTTTGGGCTCGATGCATTTTAAACACTAAACATGTGGCCTCAATGTTGTCACTGAAGATTTATTCTAATAAAGTTTGAGTTTTAAAACAACCATCAGTGTCATTTACGTTATTAGCAGAAGAGTATAATAGAACTGTCATTTTAATGCTTTTTCTCAGTTACATTACAGACATCAGTGGCAGGAGAAGCTTCTTAAAGTGGAGCTCAGGAAGAAGAAACGTTGGGAGGAGCCCATGTTTCTCAGGCCAGGATGTGAAGCTTTAATAAGAGGCTTTAATAAAAAAAAAAAAAAAAAAAAAGTGCATCAGATTGTGTCGGATTTCTCATTTCTGTGGAATATAAAGGCATTGGTTGGCAATGAACGCACCAGTATACACAGTTGGGTCCAAAAGTCTGAGACCACATTGAAATCTTTTTCATTCAAAGTTGGAAATAAACAAAAGGTTTTAGAATATCTTGAATATTTAATACTGAAGATTCTGCACTATTTCTAGCTCCCTATTTAAATGTAAGCAAAAGTGTGATATTGAGCATGTCAACTGCGTTGTGCAAAAGGCCTGGTTTCCCTCATGTCTAATCTCTAATCTAATCTGTCTAATCTCTTCTATTGAAGCATGTGATCAGACAACACTCTGATGGATTTGATATAAAATGGATCATAAGTTTTTACACAAACATGTGGAGTCCATGGCAGCTCAAGTCTCACTGCAATTAAAGCAAAAATGGGACAAACCAAATACTAAGAAACTCATGTAAATATTTCAAAGATTCGACTTTTCACTCAAGTTGTTGTCAGTAATACAATTTGTAATGAAAATTGTTGTATTATATTCGAAAAGAATGCACAGTAGTACGTTGTCGTTCTCAGTCCAGCTGTTTTCAGCCCACCTCTGCTGACTTCCCCTCATATGACTTAGGATCACATGAGCGTGTAGCGAGAAGCACACAATACATTTATATTCAAAAACAAAACAAAAAAAAAACCCACGCTGTAGTTGGGTTTTGTTTCAAGCTTGGTGTTTTCGGGTTGTGCGTCTGTCCGAGATCATTGTTAGCGAGATATCTTAAGAACGAGTGCTTGAATGTTTATAGGATTTATACGGAATTATCATCATAACCAGCAGATGAACTGATTGCCCTGCTGAAAAAAAAACCACAATAGAAACTGAGATAGAATTTGTAATGGTTTTAATGGTTATAATGGGAATTGTATTGGTTTTAATGGAAACTGTAATGGTTCCTTGGGGTCTTCTGAACCTTCTTATTTCAGAATAAAAGAAAAATAAAAGAAAAACCTTCTTATTTCAGAATAAAAGAAAATCAGACTTTATTGAAAAGACCAACAATGCCGAGATGTCTAGATCATCAGAATTACACAGTCATGGCTCATGCTTTTATACAATACTAAAACAGTGATCTCATTAGGTGGAGTTTTCTCCTTTTTCCTCTTAATCACATCCCTGACCTCTCGCTACAATTATTTCATTGTCCCTCTATCTTCTCTTTAATTGTGGTGCAAGCTCAGTTAGTTTATTATTTTTTTAATGTTTTATATTGATTAATATTCTTCATAAACCTTAACAATGCACATTTTAAGACAAAAACGTCTCATACACACACACAGAAATATTCTTATAAGATCATATATGCTGATTTAACGTAAAGTCACACTCGCTTTATGATTAAAACGTATTTCAAGTCAAGTCAAGTGGCTTTATTGTCATTTCAGCCATATACAGCTAGTTAGTACACAGTGACACGAAACAACGTTCCTCCAGGACCAAAGTGCTACATAAAACAACACAGAACTACAGTAGACATTACATCTATTTACATAAAGTGCACAGTGCATTAACAATATCATTTGTTAATCAGTATTATGTCAGTCAGTATCTATGCAGCAGTATTGTAATGTGATCTTGTGGTAAACCATGACCTTAAACCACCTCAAGCTAGCACTTAACTTTCAGAGTTTTACTCATACACTACACTGTATCATTTCTGATCATTCTTAATTAAAAATAATA
Source organism: Pangasianodon hypophthalmus (assembly GCF_027358585.1). Lineage (NCBI taxonomy): Eukaryota > Metazoa > Chordata > Actinopteri > Siluriformes > Pangasiidae > Pangasianodon > Pangasianodon hypophthalmus. Next base: position 4,052,244 of record NC_069718.1, read on the forward strand.
GGCAAGTATAATCAAATATAAGAGATTTAATACATTTAGAGAGCGACTTCATGCACATGATTTTAAAAGGATATTTAATATATGTGTGAATCAAAGAAAACAAACTGGTGTGACCTTGCAGGTGGTGTAATGAAGGCTGATGTTTTTTAAGATGAAGGCTAATTTTTGAAGGCTAATGTTTTGTTTTGTTTTTTTAAATAAACTGACTAACCTCTCGCCACGGTTAAAAACTAAGATAAAGGGACAGTGAAATAATTGTGGCGAGAGGCAGGTGTGTGATTAAAAGAAAAAAAGAGAAAACTCCAGAACTGTATAAAAGCAAGGTCACACCAGTTTGTTTTCTTTGATTCACACACACAGAAATATCCTTGTAAAACCATGTGCATGAAGTCACTCTCTAAATGTACTAAATCTCTTATATTTGATTATACTTGCCTATTAATTTTAATTAAGAATGATCAGAAATGATACAGTGGAGTGTATGAGTAAAACTCTGAAAGTTAAGTACTTGCTTGAGGTGGTTTAAGGTCGTGGTTTACCACAAGATCACATTACAATACTGCTGCATAGATACTGACTGACATAATACTGATTTCAAATAATATTGATAAAGAGAACAGAAAAATTCTTCCATAGTATGTGCAAAATTGCAAAGAAGATGGGGTGATGTTCAGTTGTGTGTGTGTGTGTTTTCAGTCCAGTTCCTGAGTGTTGAGGAGTTCAGAGTCATGCTTAGATGGTTTAAAACATCTCTTATCATCTCTGATTATTATAACTCTTGATTGGACCTGATGGATTACATAATGATCATATTTATCATACTCTGATCAAGAAACTTCTTCTACAGCCTCTACTGGTAATTTGTTGCCTCCTATTAGTGGAGTGTTTTGTCTAATGGATACCATTAAGGACCGATAATGGTAATGGTAATGGTTTTAATGGCTAGCTGATGGTTTGTAGTGGTATTTTTAGTGGAAACCTTTAGAATTTCTGTGATGGTTTCTATTGTTTTTTTTGTCTTTTCTTAGAAGAGTATATTTTTGAATTGATCCAAACAGGGTCAAGGTCACAGCAAGATTAAATGTCTGAAATAGTTTTTCTTCTTCAGTAGCTTCCTCCCTGTTTGAAGTATATTTTAAGGGTATTTGAGGCATAAAAATGAGCAAGAAGAAGAAGGAGGAGTAGACTCCTTGACAAAGCCATACTTGTTTTGTTTTGTTTTTGTTTTGTTTTTAAATGTGTGTATTATGCTAACTAGCTAGCTAGGTTTCTTCAGCTGTCATGTACTGATGGAGGAATAAACAGTCATTGAATACTTCTTTAGCTATAAATAGACTCAAATGTGATTAAATAATCTGTTAAAGATCATGAATTGTGTTTTTAATCTAAAAGTGCTAAGTAATATTAGCATTGCGTATTATTTTATTTTATGTCCTATCTACTCGCTTTTAGTGATTCACCAGCACAGATCATCACTTTAGTTAATCATTATTTCTTAATTTCAATTCAAAATTTTAAAATAATCAAACAAAAAACATTTATGTTAAAGTTTGTAGTCGTTTCGAAGCATTTTTAAAAAAAACTACAATTCCCGACAACCTAAACCGGACGTTGAAATCGACCGTTTCCGGCGTGAGACCGGATGTTCGTGCTGCACGCGCCGCGGAGGCCCTTTTCTCTCTCTGCGAAGTGCCAGTGTGGACTTCAGACACGCGTGAGTGAGAAATAATTGTATATTTTGGCGTTTAAAACGGTACAAAACCGGAATATTTTGCACCGTACATGTTTATAAAGGTGTTCGGAAAGGAAGAGGATCGCTTTAGAGTTAGTATTTGGAGAAAGAAATGTTTAAAAGTGATAAAAATTGAGGAGGTTTTAGCTGAAGCACGAGGCGGCCATTAGAGTCTGGAGCTGGAGTCTGATTTCAGACTCATCACTGCAGAGACGCGGGTTTAACTTCATCTCACTGTTTATATTAAATATATAGACGTGTGTGTGAACAGTTATTAGCTTTCTAATCGTCTTTATATGCTATAAATTCTCTTGTATCTGCTGCTGGTTTGGTTTTGCGGCCTGCTTTAGCATGTCATTATGGCGCGAGCGGAATTTAGCAGAAATGTGAATCTATTAAACCTTTCATTTATATTTTTTCAAGATTATTTAGTAATGTTTAGGTTAGTTTTAGTTTAATATGACTGTCTCATTCTCTACAGACTCCATCAGAGCTAAGATTAGCTCAATAGCTATATAATTTGTCCAGGTAATCTACTAAAATAAGTTTTAAACTTTTCTGGTTTAAACCTGGACAAGATGGAGGATTAAAAATAATTCAACAATAATAACAATAATAATAATAATAAAGGATGTCCTTATGCTTCTCTTTCCTCCATGCAATAAGATATTACTGCTGTTAATATATTGTTCATATAGACATTTTCAGAGCCAAATTCACTCTTATTACTGATTTTAAATTGTTTTAGTTTTATGTTTTATTATTTTTGATTAAATGATTAGATTTTTTCTGTAATTTCTCAGTTACATCTCGCTCATTATAACCCTCCAGTCATGTTTGTATTTTTCATCTTTCAGGGTTTCTGCTCTCTTGGGGTTAAAATCTCAGAATATATCAACACTAATATATAGTATGTGGCGTATTGATGTTAAGATTTATTCAGATTTATTACTCGACTGACCAGCAGACGATGCAGATTATTATTATTATTATTATATAACACTTTGTAGAGCTGTAACTTGTTAAAATGAGGATGGGGAAAAGCTAATAATTTGCTCTGACATCTTGTCGGTGTTTGTAAGCGTTCACATGAGCATTATTCGTCTCCAGACTGTGACTGAAGACAGACTGCAGCTCGCGTGTTTACTCGGATGTGCGTTCAGATATTAATGTTTGGTGCAAATGGATTTGTTTATTTCCCAGAAGAGGTGATGTCTTTCTTTTGGAACAATCGGCAACCATGATTAGGTTTCGTTAATGCAAACATATTGCACAATTCTGTCCTATCTGTGTACGCTAGACTAGTGAGACTGAGGAATCGACGCCATGTAGTTCAGATAAATTAACAGCATCTGGGAAACAGTAAAAGCAGGAAGAGGGTTAGTAGGTCAGTCAGGAGCTCAAATCCGGTCCCTACTCATCATCATCTCGTGGTGTAACGATGACAGATTGCCTTCATGCTGATGTAATGTCACTGGACTGACTTGTACTGGTTTTGTTGTCAGAATGGCGGACTGGGAGACTGCGCCGGCCGTGGCCGAGACCCCTGAGATCAAGCTGTTCGGGAAATGGAGCACAGATGATGTGCAGATCAACGACATCTCCCTTCAGGTGAGCTTTCTGATCGGAGCTGAAAGGATTTCAGATTCAAGTGTGTTAACTGTAACGGAGCGAGACTAGAGTCACATCCCGACGCTGTTCGTCGTCCTGGTGTGCTATAGCTCTCGCAGATTAATCCTTCTCTGCTTATTCATTGGCTGCTGCTTCTCCATCGCTCAGCCAATCACCAGCTCAGAAACACTCCTCACGCATGTTCAGATCTAATCGTTGTGTTGTGTTGTTTTTGTTTTGTTTTAAACCCTTCTGTGTGTGTTTTTGTTTTCTCCATTTCAGGACTACATTGCCGTGAAGGAGAAGTATGCCAAGTACCTCCCTCACTCCGGAGGGCGCTACGCCGCTAAGCGCTTCCGTAAGGCTCAGTGCCCCATCGTGGAGCGTCTCACCAACTCCATGATGATGCACGGACGCAACAACGGCAAGAAGCTGATGACCGTGCGCATCGTTAAACACGCCTTCGAGATCATCCACCTGCTCACCGGAGAGGTACGGGGGGGGGGGAGCGCGGTCTCCGCTTGCACGCTCCACGCGGCGGCGTTTCATACACGGCAGTTCTGGAAACATGCTTGCAGTGGATCAGTAGTATTCTATGCGATGATCTCTTTCCACAACAGTTATTTATATTTATACATTTGACAGTTTTTTTATAATATTATAATAATGTCTGTAAACTTTCCCGTTTAACGTAAGCAGTACGTCGTTTTCAGCGGTATTCCAGACGCCTCAATGTTCCATAAGCTTGAGTGATCCGTGTAGGTCGGTATTCCCTACGCGTCGGTATTCCGTACGCTTGATCTTTTCCCACTAAGTGAGCAGTAAAATTGAAATTAAACTACGCTTTCTGGTCATGTCTTAATGTTAATTACTAATGAAACTGCAGAGTAGAAAAATACTGAGCAAGGCAATATGATGCTCGTCCTCATATCCCAGTTCTGTTTAAATGAACTACGAGAGTGTAAATATGGCGTGTGACAGAATGGAAGTATTCATAACGGAGTCATTTGTAATCAGTGACCGTATGTATAGGAGGCAACACAAGCATGTACTAATTGCTTTGTTTTAATGACCTTAAATTAGTTGACGCATACACCAATATGATTTCTGCCTACTACATCGTTTCAGTTAAGATTCCTGAAATTATATTTCAGAAACTTCTTGCACAGAGGAGGATAAAAACTCAATGAGAGAAAATCTCTTTTACAAAAGTGACCTGGCCAAGAAGGCAGCGAAAGACACAACAACAACATTTAAAACAACAACAACAAAATAACAAATAAATCCAAACACTAGATGGGAAGAATTAGTGGAAAAATAGAAATCAATCAAAAGAAATAGAAAAATACATAGTAAAACAGTCAAAGTATCACAGAAGCAACTTCCAGTATGGCTGAATTCGAAATTATTTTGTAGTGTTAATTAGACTATAGTAGCCTTCCATACTCTGTAGTAGTGTTGATTGGACTCTGCAGTAGTGTTGATTAGACTCTGCAGTAGTGTTGATTAGACTCTGTAGTAGTGTTGATTAGACTCTGCAGTAGTGTTGATTAGACTCTGTAGTAGTGTTGATTAGACTCTGCAGTAGTGTTGATTAGACTCTGCAGTAGTGTTGATTAGACTCTGCAGTAGTGTTGATTAGACTCTGTAGTAGTGTTGATTGGACTCTGTAGTAGTGTTGATTAGACTCTGTAGTAGTGTTGATTAGACTCTGTAGTGCTCTGTACAGTGTAGCATTATTCCATAAACTGTAGTAGAATTGTGTGCTGTTTCCGTTCGTTTTATTTTCTGTAGTAATGTTTCCTGTTATGAGGCGATATGAGCGATAGCGTTTCACTGACGTCTGTGTGATTCTGCTTTGACTGATTTCTCCTCCGAGTCGTATTAAAAGTGTAACATGGACCTGATCAGTTTCCAGACTCTCCAGAGCGAGACTAGAGTCACATCCCGACGCTGTTCGTCGTCCTGGTGTGCTATAGCTCTCGCAGATTAATCCCTCTCTGCTTATTCATTGGCTGCTGCTTCTCCATCGCTCGGCCAATCACCAGCTCAGAAACAGATCCTCTCCGACACCACGGCTAGTTAGTGTGTGTGTGGAGTTATCTGACAGTACTGATACTGATGTGATGGATCTTCTGTGTGTGTGTGTGTGTGTGTGTGTGTGGTACAGAACCCACTGCAGGTTCTGGTGAACGCCATCATTAACAGCGGCCCACGTGAGGACTCCACTCGTATCGGCAGAGCTGGAACAGTCAGGAGACAGGCTGTGGATGTGTCCCCACTCCGCAGGGTCAACCAGGTACACACACACACACACACACACACACACACACACACACTACACTCAAAACGCTTAATCCGAGACCCGGTGCTGAAAATGTTGTGATCCGTAGTGGGAGCCGTTTTCGTCTTTTTTTTTTGGTTGTAACGTGGTTAACGTTTTTCATAGCAGGCAAGTGGAATTGTTTATATTTTAATTTTTTAATACAGAAGAACAAGAAATGGATGCATACAGATTTTTAAATTTAGCGATCGTTTGAGTTGTAACCCATCCCGATGGAGTGTGTACGTCGGAATTTTGACCTTTCGGCGGATATAATGGAAACACCTGATTTCATACGTACTGTGATTGGTTAAACTCGGTAAAATTTACCTGCCAGACTCAACGAATTTAAAATCGCTTAAAAGGAAATCGGGGAAGAACATTTCCTGTCTCATCAGGTATATGAGTATACGACGTCGGTATTTTCGGGAAACACGCTTGCAGTGGATCAGTAGTATTCCATGCGATAATTTCTTTCCACAACAGAGACAGTTTTAAGTGAAATTACATTGTAATATTTATCTGACAATTTTTTTATAGTATTATAATAATGTTGTCTATGTAAAACTTTTCCGTTTAATGTAAGCAAACAGTACGTCGTTTTCAGCGGTATTCCCGACGCCTCAATGTTCCATAAGCTTTAGTGATCCGTGTAGATCGGTATTCCCTACGCGTCGGTATTCCATACGCTTGATCTTTTCCCACTAATTGAACAATAAAATTAAAATTAAACCGCACTTTCTGGTCATGTCTTAAATATAAACTGGTGTTCATGTTATTTAATTCTTATTTTATTTTCCTTAAACTCTCAGTAGATGGTGACAGAATCCCATAAATGATATGAAAACTGGGAATGGGGAAGGATTCGCGTCCTCGCTGTCGGCTTCACCGCTGAATCCGGTCAGAAATATAAAACCCAGTCACTGGCATTTCAGGAAATCTGTCCGTAAGAAAGTTAAATTGAGAGGCTCTCGGAGTGTGTTCACCACGGGAACCTTTTTAGGAACCTCAGAAATTGAGCTGAACCTTTGTTAGGAGGAACCTTTTTTAGTTCCTGTTCAGCAGAACAGGAACTATGAGGGCGGAGCTTGCCGGACACCGCTGGATTAGTCGGATTTGAGCTTCACAGGATGACGGACTTTTTACCTGCCTTTTGAAGCTGCGTGTGAAATCAGAAGCGTAGATGGACGAGTGAATAGTTTAGAATTTATTTATTTATTTATTTAGAGCGAGTCCTGCAGTCCTGTCCTGACGTCCCTCATCGTCTCGGCATGATGCAGAACTCGCAGAGGAAATCTTTGTCAGTTCATTGGCTGCTGCTTCCCATTGCTCAGCCAATCACAAGCTCAGATACAGAAACTCCGCCTCCACATCTCATCTCACCTTGATGGTTACTATACAGTCAGTTATTAACGTGTGTGTGTGTGTGTGTGTGTGTGTGTGTGTGTGTGTGTGTGTGTGTGTGTGTGTGTCAGGCTATCTGGCTGCTGTGCACCGGGGCGAGAGAGGCCGCCTTCAGGAACATTAAGACCATCGCCGAGTGTTTGGCTGACGAGCTCATCAACGCCGCTAAGGTAACCGGAGTTATGATGTCATGCAGCAGGGCCTTGTGGGAAAACTGCCGCAAACACAGTCATGATTTAAAAAAAAAAAAAAAAAAAAAAAAACGGAGCGAGACTAGAGTCACATCCCGACGCTGTTCGTCGTCCTGGTGTGCTATAGCTCTCGCAGATTAATCCCTCTCTGCTTATTCATTGGCTGCTGCTTCTCCATCGCTCAGCCAATCACCAGCTCAGAAACACTCCTCACGCTTACACCATGATATCTAACACTCTTAAGAGTTTGATCTCCGTAATTGTTAATATATCGTCTGTCTTTTCCTTTCTGTTCTCAGGGTTCGTCAAACTCGTACGCCATCAAGAAGAAGGACGAGCTGGAGAGAGTGGCCAAGTCCAACCGTTAAAACTGCTCTTGCTTTCTACTAACAGATCAAATAAATTTGGAGAAACTTCAGATTGTTGTCTCTGATTTCAGCCTCAAACACTCAAACTATTCAGCGTTTCTTATTCCATCTAATTATCTATAATGAATAATAGATTAATAATAATTACACTTTTATTTATTAAAGGCGATTTCATACTTTTTACCTGTTTATAGTTACATTTAATGATGTGAAATGTTCATGAAACAAGTTGGTTCCTGTTCTCACTTACATTATAGCAGCTATAAACAACAGTTCACTCACCAGCCTCTCTCTCTCTCTCTCTCTCTCTCTCTCTCTGTGACTAGTTTTGTGGATGTTCTACAACGTTAAATGTAACTGTAAATGGATAAAAAGTATGATGTTTGCTTCATCAGTGAATTAAAACGGTAATCGGGAGTTTTCTGTGGTGTAAGAGAAATAAAACACTGCTCTTGGAAAATAATCAGCTTCAGGGTGGTGAGAGTAACTCCACTTCATCACAGCACCACATTGTTGATTATTTTCCCATAAAAGCACAACATACAGTGTTTTATTCTTTACTTAAATGACCACTTTGTGGTGTTAAACATCGTGTCAGTTAGCATACAGCTAAACATGATTTGAGAATCAGAAATTTAGAAAGATTTAGTGCTTCTGTATTAAATGTCCGATTATAAAGTGATGTTTGAAGCTTGTAGAGCTTATTTTATTTTTATACTTTATTATTTTATACTTTAAAACTCTGTCACGTTTACAACTTTCAGAACTTTATCGGTATAAAGTTATGAAAGTTGTAAACGTGACAGAGTTTTAACACAAAAACTAAATACATCGCAGCACTTTGATGGCTGAACATCATTAACCAGAATATAAATATGAAATAAACAAGATGTTCTGAGGGAGAAGTCGGATTTCTGACAGCCCTGGATTTATCTGATCAAACCCGGACGTGAGGTAACATAAAAATAAAGCCTTTAAATGATCATTTTAGTTTCGAATTCAATTCATAAGTTTACTAAAGCTAAAGTGAGGTCTGTTTAAGATGAGGCTGTAGTGCTAATGTGTTTCACATGAAAACAGCTGCATGCTGACGTTAGTTTAATGTTCGATTAAAAACTACAGCCGCCATTTTAGTGATGGATGATGGGAATGTGACCATCACTGAGTTTTCTTTCCACTTTTACTCATTTCTTTAATGTTTTAAAAACGTTCTTACCCTGGTTGGGAAAATACTGAATTTAAAGTAAAAGTAGAGAATGATGAATGAGATTGCTGTGGATGGTTCCTCTTAAAAACCATGAAGAAGCTTTAGGACTGCAATTTACCATGAACAGTTTTGCAGTCCATCAGCGAACAGTTGATACCTTCAAGAAAATAGACTTCAATTTAAAACTGTAATGAATTTCCTGGTTACAGAATTGCACTTTTTGATCATATAGTACACAGTTATAGAAGGGATTTATTTATAATCGCACTATCCGTTGCAACCCAGATGAGGATGGGTTCCCTACTGAGTCTGGTTCCTCTCAAGGTTCCTCATATCGTCACAGGGAGTTTTTCCTCACCACCGTCACCTCTGGCTCGCTCATTAGGGATAAATTTAAAATTTACATCTGGAATGTCCATTGTTAAAAGTGCTATACAAATAAAATTGAACTTAATTGAATTTTTTGGGGGGAAAAGTAGACACACTCTACGTTAATACAATCACATTTTTTCCACTAACGCAGTCTCCTCAATGCACATCATATCTTTTATTTTTTCTGTTGAATGATTCAGGTAATGTTTTGAAATTAGCTAGAAGACTGAACATTACATCTGGAAAGTTTGCTTGTTTTGTTTAAATCAAATCCCCACAGAAGAACATGATCACTTTGCAAAGACTTCTGGGTAAGCCGGTGTTCCCAGAATGCTTTCTTGTTTCATTCTTACTCATGCTGAAGAAAGCAAATGTTTTTAATCAGTTTTTAGTCTGCTTCTGTTCTAGCTTGCTAACTCACTAGCAGAGTGAAGTAACGCAGATCCATCAGCTGTGTCTTAAAAATCGGCGCTGGAGTAATAAACAAAATAATACAATTGTTTTAAAATAGTTTCCTGCCTAATGAAAAAAAAAAAAAAAATCTAAATCCACACCTCTTTGTTGTGCTCTCCATCAATGTAGCCGATATTTTATTCTCTGTGACGTTTGTCCTGCTTTTAAATGACACTTTGTCCATTTAGTTTTTGTCCTGCTAGAGTTGCCTCTACTGTAACTGCTGGAGCGGAACATCTACCGTAAGAAACGCTAACACCAGAGTAATCACCGGATAGCAAAACCTTACATAAATGATCTAGAGACGCTAGCTAGCTTAGCACTGTAACTCTAAAGGGGCTCTCGTGGGTTCTTGTTGAGAAGACGCACCACCATGACGAAGAGTCGAAATCATTAGACGGTATAAACGATGGACTGAAATGATTTATTTTTATTTGTTAATGTACACACTGTAACATGGAGGCGTGATAGTTGATATATAAAAATGGTGTAAGGAGTCAATGCATGTTTTCTCTCTGTGTGTGTGTGTGTGTTTGTGTGCGTGTGTGTGTGTGTGTGCTTGCAGATGCACGTTGGAGTAGCAGATGAACGCTGATGCTGTAAGCGTAGAGAGATGTGGAGTGTGTGTTGTGTTAGTAAGGGAGTTTCCTGTTGATGAGCAGGCAGAATGAGGAGAGCGCCCCCCCGAGTTTGGAGGCCTCACTGCACGCTGTAGGGAGCAGGGTGTAGCCTGCAAACTTCTGGAAGGCCTGAAAAAAAAAATAGAGAAAATGACACCGTCATCAGCATGAACAACTTGTTTGACTGATCCTATGAGGAGAAATTACTGCGTGGACATTTACAGTGCAGTGTGTTTCTCAGCGTCGGAAGAGAAAAATCAATATTTACCTTTTTTCTCTTTTTCTTGGAGGTTTTTCTCCAAAAATGTCCTAATTTACAGATTCGCTTCGGTTCCTCTGAATCATTTAATAATGTATTTCTTGTTTTTTTTCCAATATGTACATGAAATACTAAATAAAACAGTCTGGTGTATAAGATTTAGATTTACACTTTAAAGGTTTGTAATGGATGACTATAATAAGTGCCGAACCAGATGTGACTGCTGATTCCAAACCGTGCGTGTAAGGAACATCTGGGCGGAGGATTTATTCACGTGTCCACACTGCAGCTCATTTTATTTCTAATGTATGATTGTTAGGAAAGGCAGAAAGCTTTTTACGCAGTGTTAGAGTCATACATGTCATGTTTTGTACAAAAGAGACAGACTGAAAGAGAGAGAAAAGACTGAAGACTCGCCAAATGAGGTGAAGTGTTCAGTGGTGCAGGTTGTATAAAGAGAAAAAAAGAAGTAAAATGTGATTATTATGTGATTATTATGTGATTCTTGAAAGGTATTAAAATCTATTTCCTCCCCTCTGCTGCTGAAGGTTTCAGTGTGTTTGTTGTAAGAGTGAAGTGAAACTCACAGAGACACTGTCGGGACACTCGTTCTGCGTGGGGTGGAGCAGATAATCCACTTCACCTGCACCGCGCACGTACACACAGTTAGCAGCAGCGTCCTCCGGCACGGAAAACACGTCATAGTGATGATCAGTCAGCTGCTCCATCACCTACAGAGACACCACACACACACACACACACACACGTTAAATCATCCTGCCAACATTTTTTATTTCTCATATCGCAGCAATATGCCAACAATTAAAATTTTTTTATTTATTCAGAACGACATGCTTTTCATCCTTTTATAATTACAGTTAATGTTGGGGAACATCCATGAAATCTGTGTTGGTTCCTGTTCTCACTTACCTTATAGCAGCTATAAACAGTTGATCCTTCACCAGCCTCTCTTTTTTATCTCACTTCAAATTAAAAAAACAAGAAAAACCAAAAACGCAGCTTGTTACGCATGTTGCCGAGAAACCGCAAAGAAGCGTAAACTCCTCTGTCCTGAAGATATCGGAAAACTTATAGTTACAGCTTTACCTCTGACTGTTACAAAGCGCTGACACTGGAGACTCCTTCCGTACATGTTACATAAACATCTCCTTACAGAAAATGTGAACATATCAACGATTACACACGGTTTTTAATCCGTTTATGTGGAGCGTCCGTCTTACACGTCCCTGTTGGTTTGCTATTAGGCAATGTGCAAATGAAGTTCCTGGTTTGAACACTAGATGTCGCTGCCATGCAAACCCAATGTTCCACCTTTCTCCTCTCCAAAACATTAACAGAGTTAAACCCAGACGTTCAGGGTCTTCAGTCTTTTCCACAAAGGGCCAATAAGAGGCAGACATGATAGCTGATTGGAGACTAAGATGGATGTGGATAAGATTTAAGTCCCCTGCTATAGACCAACATTATTATTATTATTATTGTTGTAGTGCAATATCCTCAAAGAAATATAATTTATCCACTGAGAACTGTAAATGGCTGCACCTCAGTGTACTTAACAGTAAATAGGGAACATTTTTTTTTTTCCTCAGTGCACTTTGGTATGACTCCGCCCCCTAGGCTCTGCCTCCCATTGTTTAAATGTGGAACTGTAGAAGAAAACTGGATATGATGCGGTTAAAGTTTATACGTAATGTTACATTCTGTACATTCATACGTTAAATTCTGAGTCTCCCCATTTTATTTCATTTTAATATTACAACATTCGAGATTATGTTGATTTAAAATGTTGTTTGAAACACAGATTCAAAGATTCATGAATGTATTTCGCACTTCCATGACTTGTTAGCTACCATTAATATCGTAGCTCCAAACCTAAAGAAGCAAACCTCAGCCATTAATCATATCTCGTCTGATTGACTACATCTGAGGGGAAAGTGTGGAGGAGAAGTAATCTGATGATGATGTTTTTTCCTTTAACACACTTTGAACAGGAAACAGACAGACGGCTCTTAAAGCTAATGAGGTTATAACATGGAATGGGGGCGGAGTCAGGGATCGGATTACATCAGCACTACTGCCACTACAGCGTGTCCTAAAAGTCTCCATATATCGGTATAAAAATTAACACTTTTGAGCAAAATGTCTTCCAAAACGTTTCATACTTCGTTTATATTATATTATATATATTTTCAGATAGCCTTTAAGAACGCTTTGGACAAAAGAAGATCGTACTGAAATCATTCTCATGGCTGGATCAGGAAGCTGTCGCTAGGTTACGATGGAGATGCAGGTACATGCGTAACATCAGATGTTCATCATGAGTGAGAGAGACGACTCCGAGTGTGTTTACAAAGAAACGGCGATCATGTAGAGGAGGTTTTGTAACTAAAGTTACATTTTGCTAAAAAGTGATAATTTCCCCTCTTTATGGAGACTTTTGTCACCCTGTACTACTACTACTCGTACTATTACTACTATTACCACCATGAACACCCCTGTATGCAAGTGTGTGAGTGGACGCCAGGGTCAAATGGAGCCTGATGTACATGATGAGATTAGTGTTAGTGTCAGTCAGTCCGAGTGCAGTACCATTAAGTGCTCTTATTGCATCACTTAGTAAACACTAACGCATCATAATATTCAGAAAAATCTCCATTAAACTCCAACATTCTTCACTAATATATAACCAACACAGTTAAATTTAGGGTTCCCTAAATCCAGGAGTGCTACTTAAACAGGGACCACACACACACCCACACACACACCCACACACACACACACACACACACACACACACACACACACGCTCACCCTCAGTGTTCGCCTCGCTCCCTCACTATTACTGAAGATGATGGTCTCAGGACCCCCCATTGAGCAGATGTTCTTCAGACGAGTACCAGCAGATACAGGCACTGTGGACACGGCAAAGTCCTACACACACACACACACACACACACACACAAAACACTATAATAAGATATAGTACAGTTTAAATATTGACAAATGTCAATAGGTTTTGGTGAGTATAGTTAGAGTATGGTGAGTTGTATACCCTGAAGGTGTTGGTGATTATAGTTAAAGTATAGTGATTGTTTTATGTTCTGTGTCGGAGCCATTTGATAATTAATCTCCTTTGGTTTATGGTCTAATTGCTAATTTAGGCTACATGCACTACTCTTGTAATTCTTATCTGGACACTTAATGGATACTTATTGGATATTAATACCACCCCCTAGTGTGTATAGCGGTCACAGCAGGTCACCTAGCCAGATATATGGACAGGAAGTAACACCGGGGTACCTGTGATTAGGAAGGGAGGCAACACAGTTTTAAGCCTCTCCCTCTATTTTCATGTAAGATGTTTATATTTTGTTACAATGCATTGGGTTAATTTACTTTTGAGGAGCAAATCACTGAAAATTGAAGCCTGTAAGTTGGAAAATAAATGTGCATTTGATAGCAGAATGAAACAATATGGTGTGTTGGATCTACCTGAGCGTCCCCACCACACACACACACACACACACACACACACACACAAAGTTGAAAGTTGAAAACTGTACTGGCAGGTGACCATGCCCTGGACTTGAAAGGATGATAATATGGATTATAAGACAGGATGCAATGAGTGAGCAGCAGCGGTGAGTGAAACTGGCTTGGCCTAGAAACGCTGCATGGATGTGCTGCAATCACAAAGGAAGAGAACGTGAGATGCATACGAATGTTAGGAGAGCTGCACTTAAACCTGAAGACACTGGAGATGGTGAGCAGTTCAGCTGATACAGCAGATGAAACTTCGAATAAACTCCTTGCTACTCGCAAAAGAAAACTTGGAGAGTCCACAAGGAAAATAAATTGTTTGCTCTCTGACAAAAGGAACACGAGGTTAGTGCAAATCAGTGCAGTCAATGCTGAACGATGAGCAACATGATAATGACCAAATGAACTGGTTTGACCCAAAAATAACCAACTTTAAACAATTCATGATGGATGTTGAGAAATGGTTGCGTGAAAATCCCCAAACTAGCCAGTTTGCTACTGCTACTGCTGCATTAGCAATGTTAGCCGGATGTAAAGTTCATCCTGAGGACAGTGTTTCAGTTGTTCATTCTAAGAGTTCAAGAGCCTCAAACAAATCTAGCAGGAAATCTTCTTCGTCCTCTACAGCATGTATGAAAGCAGAAGCATGAACGAGAGAAAGTTGCTCTGATGGCATGTGCTGCAGCATTAGCAGAAAACATTCCCCTGAAATGGAAGAGACCCAAAATTAAACAGAGGAACTGAAAATAAAATCAAAGCAGGAAAAACCTTGACTTGGAAAACGATATTGCTGCATCAACAGCCACAATCAAAATGTATGAATAATATGAACTGTCTTCTCAGTTGCATCCAGTGCAGCCAGTAGTACGAACTGATGCTACGAATGAATACTATGACAAAGACAGGTTATCCTGAAGCAAAAAAGCTTCTTAAAGAAAACTTTGGTGGTGAAATCAGAGTCTCAAATGCCTGCATGGACCTGGACTAAACAGGCCCAATATAACAACAGAACAGAGTCTTGTACACGTATGCACTTTTCTTAAAAGGTTGCTACAAAATCTGCATGCGATGGTGGAACCTGATATTCTATCAAACCTGAAATTAATCCTTTCAAAGCTGCCTGTGAATAATGGAGAATAGCTGCATAAGACATCCTGGAAAGAAGCAGTGTTAGAGCTGGATTCAAAAACCTAGTGTCATTCCTGGAAAAGCAAGCAAAATTATTTCAGACCCATTGTTTAGTGATTTAAGAGACAATACAGTGTAGACTCCAAAATTACAAAACAATAAATCCTAAACCACAAGCAGTGGGCAACTTAAAATACATTAGAAGCTGTTATGCCACGTAAGTGAGACCCGTGGCAGCTGGATCGTCCAAAACATCTGCATCTACAGGTATGAGAAACTCCAGTCTACCTGATTCCTTCACAGCTTCATGTCTGTTCTTTGGCAGTGAGCATTCCCTTGTTAGCTGCTAACAAATCAAAGCTTAACAGCATGATGTTAAAATAGAGCTCCTGAAGTCAAAAGGTTTATGCTTTGCAGTAAGACCTGCAGAAGAAGTATTATCTGCCATATCTATGAACAAAAGCATCCTTCTCTGCTGCATTTAGACCAGAAAGCTAAAGAAATGAAAAGTAATACTGGAGCAATACCTACTGTGAAGCCAGAAAAAGTTCTTGATCTAGAGATGTCAGTAGCAAAGGATAAATCTCTGAGCAATGCACTAGTCTCTCTTGGGCCTGGGAAATGCAGTGGGGCCGGCTCAATCTGTGCATTAGCCAAAGTACCAGTGCGAGTTAAGATGCCAAAGAGTAAGCAGTTCATCATAAGCTATGCCTTTCTAGATCCCGGGAGCTCTGCCACCATTTGCACAGAAAATGTTATGAGAAAGCTGAATGCAAAGGGCAGAAAGAAGCATGTCCCAGGAAAACAGCTGTTTCTACACATGAAGTGTTGGACCTGGAAGTGAGGGACTGAAGTTAATTCATTCATTTCACTGTTTATGGTATATCCACAGAAAAGTATTCCTGTATCCAAAGAGAACATACCTGCACAATGTGATTTTAAAAAGAGGGCATTACCTTGAAGATGTGCATGTCCCAGAGGTTGATCAGGAACTTCTGATTGGGGTTAATAATCCAAAGGCTATGGAGCCCTGGCAGATCATGAACATGGAGAGTGATGGCCCTTATGCAGTGAGAGTCAATGGTCCACTTTATGGTGTCAAAGAGTCAATGGTCCACTTCTTCTAACAAAGAAACAGAACTGTCCAACCAAATATCAGTAGCAAACTTTGAAGAACTAATTATTCAACAGTACAACAACGATTTCAGTGAAAAGCACCACCTCACAAGAGAAGATGGTAAATCATGGTACAAACCACATCACACATGGTGTACAACATAACGGTAAAGATACCATTCACGTTGCATTCGATTGCACCTCATCCGACCAAGGAACTTCACTCAACAGTGAACTCCTTCAAGCGTCCAATTTGACCAACACACTTACTGATGTCTTGCTGAAGTTCCCAGAAAGAGTGCATTGCTGTAACGGCAGATATAAAGAGCTATGCCTGCTATCTTCCATCAAGTCAGGGTTTTTGCTGAACACGTGAATTAGCTCAGATTTCTGTGGAAGCCAGATGGACACATCAGTAAAGAAGTGGAAGAATACAGAATGACAGTACATCTGTTTAGAGTTGTATCATCTCCAAGTTGTGCTAACTTAGCACTGAAGAAGACAGCACAAGATAATTTTGACAAGTATGATGAGGAGGTTATCCATAAAATCGATCAATGTCTGTGTAAAGTCAGTAGCCACAGAACTGCTGTAGCTATAGCTCTGATTAAGGAGCTCAGAAATGCAGGTACTGAAGGAGGCTTCACATTTAAAAAACAAATGGGTGAGCAATAGCAAAGCAGAAATGCCATCATTTCCAGAAGAAGACAGAGCTGGTGTAGTAAAGGGTCGGGATCTGGACAGAGAAAGAACAAATACTGGATGATGTCCAAAAACAAACTATCATGTGCAAAGTGGAAACATTCATGAACGATTGACGGCTTACTTCGGTGTCTGATGATGCTTAAGATTTGAAACCGCTTACACCCAACCATCTACTCCTGAAGAAAGGTGAACCAGTGGTGCCCCTTGGTTTATTCCACAATAAAAGATTCATACTTGTGCAGAGAATGAAAATAAATTCAGTGTATTGCTGTCTTTTTCTGGAAACGCTGGGTAAAGGTATTCCTTCAGCTCATGCAGGAGAGGAATAGGTAGCAACAAACACAAAGAAACTTTGCTCCTAATGACTTAGAGGTCACTGAGGATGAGACAACACCCAGGAACACTTGGCTACTAGGGTGTGTAATCGACTTCTCCGGATAAACAAGGTATCAAAATCTAAAAGAAATATCAATATGTGGACTGTAATACTCTAAAGGACTATATAAATAATGTAACTGAACTGCAAACTGCAATGGACTAATATAGAAATTACCAAGTATGTGTTTTATTTGAGTTTAAGGTGTGTGTAAATGTTATAAGATATAGGCTCCTCCATCTGTAAATGAGGTAATTATGATCCACAATAAGGGGCTGGAATGTCAGAGTCATTTGATTATTAATCTCATTTGGTTTATGTTATAATTGTTAATTTAGGCTACATGCACTACTCTAGTGATGCTTACCTGCATACTTACATTATACCACCCCCTGGTGTGTATAACAGCCACTGCACCTAGACAGGTATATAGACAGGAAGTAGCACCTGAGTGTGTGTGTATGTGTGTGTTTATGTGAGATTAGGGAGAGAAACAGTACAATTTTCAACTGCTTTCTCTACCTTTGTGTAAGGTATTGGGTTTTTTTGTTAATATTCATTGGATTAATGTTTCTTTTTGAGGATCGAATCCCACAACATTGAAATCTGTCAGTTCAAAAATAAATACACAAGTGATAGTACAACAAGCAACGTGGTGCTTTTATGCTCAGAATGTGTCAGAGTTTATAGTTTGAATATAGTGACACTTTTATACCTTGAAAGTGCTGGTGAGTTGTTTGAGTATAGTGACACTTTTATACCCTGAAGGTGTTGGTGAGTATAGTTTGAATATAGTGACACTTTTATATCCTGAAGGTGCTGGTGAGTTGTTTGAGTATAGTGACACTTTTATACCCTGAAGGTGTTGGTGAGTATAGTTTGAATATAGTGACACTATTATATCCTGAAGGTGCTGGTGAGTATAGTTTGAGTATAGTGACACTTTTATATCCTGAAGGTGCTGGTGAGTATAGTTTGAGTATAGTGACACTTTTATATCCTGAAGGTGCTGGTGAGTATAGTTTGAATATAGTGACACTTTTATATCCTGAAGGTGCTGGTGAGTATAGTTTGAATATAGTGACACTTTTATATCCTGAAAGTGCTGGTGAGTAAAGTTTGAGTATAGTGACACTATTATATCCTGAAGGTGCTGGTGAGTTGTTTGAGTATAGTGACACTTTTATACCCTGAAGGTGTTGGTGAGTATAGTTTGAATATAGTGACACTATTATATCCTGAAGGTGCTGGTGAGTATAGTTTGAGTATAGTGACACTTTTATATCCTGAAGGTGCTGGTGAGTATAGTTTGAGTATAGTGACACTTTTATATCCTGAAGGTGCTGGTGAGTATAGTTTGAGTATAGTGACACTTTTATATCCTGAAGGTGCTGGTGAGTATAGTTTGAATATAGTGACACTATTATATCCTGAAGGTGCTGGTGAGTATAGTTTGAGTATAGTGACACTATTATATCCTGAAGGTGCTGGTGAGTATAGTTTGAGTATAGTGACACTATTATATCCTGAAGGTGTTGGTGAGTATAGTTTGAGTATAGTGACACCTTTATATCCTGGAGGTGCTGGTGAGTATAGTTTGAGTATAGTGACACCTTTATATCCTGGAGGTGCTGGTGAGTATAGTTTGAGTATAGTGACACCATTATATCCTGAAGGTGCTGGTGAGTATAGTTTGAGTATAGTGACACCATTATATCCTGAAGGTGCTGGTGAGTATAGTTTGAGTATAGTGACACCATTATATCCTGAAGGTGCTGGTGAGTATAGTTTGAGTATAGTGACACTTTTATATCCTGAAGGTGCTGGTGAGTAAAGTTTGAGTATAGTGACACTATTATATCCTGAAGGTGCTGGTGAGTATAGTTTGAGTATAGTGACACCATTATATCCTGAAGGTGCTGGTGAGTATAGTTTGAGTATAGTGACACTTTTATATCCTGAAGGTGCTGGTGAGTATAGTTTGAGTATAGTGACACTATTATATCCTGAAGGTGCTGGTGAGTATAGTTTGAGTATAGTGACACTTTTATATCCTGAAGGTGCTGGTGAGTAAAGATTGAGTATAGTGACACTATTATATCCTGAAGGTGCTGGTGAGTATAGTTTGAATATAGTGAAGCTTTTATACCCTGAAGGTGCTGGTGAGTATAGTTTGAGTATAGTGACACTATTATATCCTGAAGGTGCTGGTGAGTATAGTTTGAATATAGTGACACTTTTATACCCTGAAGGTGCTGGTGAGTATAGTTTGAATATAGTGAAGCTTTTATACCCTGAAGGTGCTGGTGAGTAAAGTTTGAGTATAGAGACACTATTATATCCTGAAGGTGCTGGTGAGTATAGTTTGAATATAGTGAAGCTTTTATACCCTGAAGGTGCTGGTGAGTAAAGTTTGAGTATAGAGACACTATTATATCCTGAAGGTGCTGGTGAGTATAGTTTGAATATAGTGACACTTTTATACCCTGAAGGTGTTGGTGAGTAAAGTTTGAGTATAGAGACACTATTATATCCTGAAGGTGCTGGTGAGTATAGTTTGAATATAGTGAAGCTTTTATACCCTGAAGGTGCTGGTGAGTATAGTTTGAGTATAGAGACACTATTATATCCTGAAGGTGCTGGTGAGTATAGTTTGAGTATAGTGACACTTTTATACCCTGAAGGTGTTGGTGAGTAGTTTGAATATAGTGACACTTTTATACCCTGAAGGTGCTGGTGAGTAAAGTTTGAGTATAGAGACACTATTATATCCTGAAGGTGCTGGTGAGTATAGTTTGAGTATAGTGACACTTTTATATCCTGAAGGTGCTGGTGAGTATAGTTTGAGTATAGTGACATCTTTATATCCTGAAGGTGCTGGTGAGTATAGTTTGAATACAGTGACACCTTTATATCCTGAAGGTGCTGGTGAGTATAGATTGAGTATAGTGACACCTTTATATCCTGAAGGTGCTGGTGAGTATAGTTTGAGTATAGTGACACTATTATATCCTGAAGGTGCTGGTGAGTATAGATTGAGTATAGTGACACTATTATATCCTGAAGGTGCTGGTGAGTATAGTTTGAGTATAGTGACACCTTTATATCCTGAAGGTGCTGGTGAGTATAGTTTGAGTATAGTGACACTATTATATCCTGAAGGTGCTGGTGAGTATAGTTTGAGTATAGTGACACTATTATATCCTGAAGGTGCTGGTGAGTATAGTTTGAGTATAGTGACACTATTATATCCTGAAGGTGCTGGTGAGTAGTTTGAGTATAGTGACACTATTATATCCTGAAGGTGCTGGTGAGTATAGTTTGAGTATAGTGACACTATTATATCCTGAAGGTGCTGGTGAGTAGTTTGAGTATAGTGACACTATTATATCCTGAAGGTGCTGGTGAGTAGTTTGAGTATAGTGACACTATTATATCCTGAAGGTGCTGGTGAGTATAGTTTGAGTATAATGAGACCTTTATATCCTGAAGGTGCTGGTGAGAACAGTGATGCTTTTATGCCTGGAATGCGTTGTGGAGTATAGTTCGAGTATAGCACTGCTTTTATACCTGGAAGGTGTTGGCGAGGATCTCAGCTCCACGCTGGTTGGTGTGTTTGGATAGGCCAACAAAGAACTCTCTCCCGGTGAACAGCACATCACTGCCCTCCAGTGTGGCTCCATCATCCTCCATCTCCACGATGGTCAGGTTCAGCTCAGTGAGAACACGCCTCACTGCCTCCGTCTACACACACAAACACACACACCGAGTTTTCATCCTCATATCAACCTCACAGCCAATTTATTACCCCACATATCAACAGGCTACCATGTTATGATTGTTACCATGGTTACATCTCTGAGGTTGTTCCTGTTCTATTCTTGTCGATTTTAATTAAAACATTTCTAAATTGTAAAGCAAACATGTCACTGATTTTTATTATGTTTGTATAGCAAAGACGGCAGCAAAACCTAAATGTAGTTTTATCCTGAATCATTATTTATTATTGTTGCTGTTGTTACGTTCCAAAATGGTTACACTGGAATGTAGCCTCGCAAACTAAAGCTAACCTAGACAGTGAAAGCTAACCTAGTCAGTCAAAGCTAACCTAGGAAGTGAAACCTAGAAGACTTTTAATTAAATCTTGGAGTTTTTAATTAAAATACACAAGAAGAGTGTGAAATAACACCCTCCGAGATGTGAAAATCGTAAAGATGGCAACAATCGTAACCTAAAACATTATGTATGGTCGTTACCATGGTTACATTCCAAAATGGTTAAGCTAATGAACACTATCTTCATAAGAGGGGTCTCAATATATTTATATAAAAGCACAGTTAAACAACAGGTATTAAGTAGTGTATCAGTCACTGTCTGTTGTGTGTGTGTGTGTGTGTGTGTGTGTGTGTGTCACCTCCTGGCGTCTCTCCTGGTTGAGCGGCTGTGTGAGAAGCGCCATGTCGCCCTGTATGATGGCCATGTCCTCTATTCTCCAGCTCTCAGGAAGGTGTGTGTTAGTGTGTGTGTCGGCAGGGATCTCCAGCACCTGCAGTCCCACCTTCTGCCTCAGAGTCCCCACGAACACTCCGTACTGACGCTGCAACTTTGCCACCTCCACCTCCACCCCACCCACACTAGGGGACTGAGGGATACCACGTACCACAGCGTGGGTGAACCGCCCGTACGGACACACACTCGCCATAGCTCTCTGAGTGTGTGTGCGCGTGTGAGATGTGGTTATAGGGGGTGTATGTGCACACTTTATCTCAACTGGCACCTGTGGTTTCTAATGGATCCCTGTGAGGAGAATCATTCACTCATCTACATCAGCATCACCCACACCTGAGAGAGAGAGAGAGAGAGAGAGAGAGAGTGAGAGACAGACAGACAGATGTGTCACTGTCTGAGAAAAAGTAGGTGACAGTTACTGCTATCTATCCCATCCCGCCCCGCCCCCCCAACCCCAGACTCACATTACACACGACTATTGTTATTACTGCTGACGGCATAACATCAGTAAATGAATTATTGATCAGCACGTTGGTCAATGCATAAAAATTAGATTAAAATCAATTATCAATGGCCTATAGACATGGATATCCAAACCAAGAAGACTCCCCAAACCAACATGTGCTTTAAATTCCCCAAGCCAACAAGCTCACCTAAACCGACAGGTTCCTCAAACCAGCAAGGTTCCCTAAACCAACAAAATCTATAAATGTAAAAGTAACAAGCTTCCCAAACCAACAAGCTTCCCTGAACTGATATGTTTCCCAAACCAACAAGTTTCCCTAAACTGACGGGTTCTCCAAACCAACAAGTTTCTCTAAACTGACGGGGTTCTCCAAACCAACAAGTTTCTCTAAACTGACGGGGTTCTCCAAACCAACAAGTTTCTCTAAACTGACGGGTTCTCCAAACCAACAAGTTTCCCTAAACTGACGGGGTTCTCCAAACCAACAAGTTTCCCTAAACTGACGGGTTCTCCAAACCAACAGGTTTTCGTAAACTGACGGGTTCTCCAAACCTACAAACTTCCTGAGAACAACTAGCTTTCCCAAACTAACAGGGTTTTCCATAACAACAAGCCTCCCTAAACCAACAGTTCCCTAAACCAGTGTTCCCAGAACCAACAGCTTTGAAATCAATGGTGTATTTCAAACCAAGAGGTTTCCTGAACCAACAAGCTCCCCCAAACCGATGGGGTTCCTGAACCAAAGGGGTTCTCAGAAGCAACAAAGTCCCACAAACCAGCTGGGTTCTAAGAACCAGCGGTGTTTTTAAACCAATGTAGTTCATGAAACCAACAAGCGTCACTAATGTGACAGGTTCCTCAATCCAGCGGGGTTCACTGCAGGCTAAAAAGTGTTGAAAATAACACTGTTTGAGATATGCAGGGGTGTGTGTGTGTGTGTGTGTGTGTGTGTGTGTGTGTGTGTGAGTGTGTGTAAGAGAGAAAGAGAGAGAGAGAGCACTGATCTGATCCAGCAGGATGAAGTTGTTTAGTGATGCAGGAATGAGAGCTGACCGGATGATAGATCTCCCTCTGCTCATGAAAGGTAAGTGTGTGTGTGTGTGTGTGTGTGTGTGTGTGTGTGTGTGTTATAAGTGAGATGATATAAATTGATGTCTCTTTATCACTCAACATGGTTGAGCAGAGGATGAAGCATACCTTTTAGAGCTAGATTGTTTCCAGACTTCACTGTTTCACAAACAACCGACACACACACACACACACACACACACACACAGTATTGTCTAGGGGTGCAGTACTGCCAAAAATTAAGTTTACCTAATTACCTAGGCATGCAGTTTGAACAATGCTAAACTGGTAGCTATAAGCTTTCATTATTTGTTAGCTGCATTAGCTTCACAATGCAGAAATACAGAAGCAAACTTTAGACACCAAACACTGATCAACATTTGGAGCAAAGGGGAAAATATGGACATTGTGTAATCAGAACCATATTTTTAATTTTTTTCCTGCAAAGTTGCTGAAGATAAAGATGTGCAAGAGCAAGGATCAGCTTACAAAGCTACAAAACACTTCTCCAAAAACCTCACAAAGAAAAAAGAAATCAATTTCATCTCTTAAACCCAGATATTTGGACTTTAATCCAAAGAAAACACAACCAGAGTATACTGTACCAGAGGAAAACACTGAGCCATGCTGCACTTTCAGATCACAACAGAGCTGCTACAAACTTTCAAATGCTTTTTTTCTTAATAAACATTGTTATAAATAACCGTGTTACTCTTATTAATAATGTAAATCCTGATTATTCAGGTAAATATCTGATATCTGAGCTTACCTTACAAAAAACTAAAGCTTTGAATCTGTAAACTGGAGTCCATATGAATCTGATTCATGTCCTCTCCTCCCACACCCACAGAGCCCGTTATCCCCTCTCTCTCTTTCTCTTTCTCTCCCTCCCTCCCTCTTGTCTGTCTTTCTCTTTCTCCACTCCCCCTTCCCCCTAACCATTCCTCCTGCTCGCCCATGAATCATCTCCCTACTCCCTTTCGATTCAATGAATCGATTCCTTCGGGTTAATGAATCAAACTCGTCGGGTGTTGATTCGTTTGATTTCATTCGCTTGATCCAAATTGTTCTAAGACTGAGCCTTAATTTAATTCAACAGAAAACACCCAAAACACACTAATAAATAAATATTTATTCAAAAAAATTACACGTAATGTTTACATTTACACACTTTTACTTTATTTACCATCTAAATAATGTACACCAGATTAGCCGAGTCCAACAGGGCCCAATGTTAGCAGTGCGAGAATTATAATATTAATAAAACAATAACATCCTGATATGTTGAATAAAATGTCATGAAACAGTAATAACTCTTTCCCAGCCCTTGTTTGTTCTTTTTTTCTTTTTTTAAATACTTTATAAAGAGTGTGGAACACGTCCCATGCTCCCCCCATCCCAAAGGCGCAGTGGTATGATCCGTTTCCATGGAAACGTGCTAGCCTGTCGTTTCTGTGTTTATGATCAGTAGTATTAGTTTACGTCCATAATCTGAGGAGGCGAAATAAAATTTTAATCTACTATTAAACAAAATATAAGCTACTTAAGTATTACTTTGAATTATTTTAAAATATATATCTATACAAAAGTGTGTGAGGATGAATGGAAAACATTGACTTTTGCTTGTGAATCGGTTCATTAAGCATCGGTTCATCTATACTCACTCACTTTCTTAACGTCGAGATGAATCGATTCCTTAGAGTGAATCTATCGAACGAACCGATTCGTAAGCCGAAATTATGTTGTTTTTTTTTCCCCTCTGAAACTGGAATGTATTGTGTGTGTGTGTGTGTGTGTGTGTGTTTTCCAATTTGTAATACTTAAAATAAAATTAAATAAAAATAGTGTTGAACTACAGTTTTATGCCACAAACTACAGACAAAACAGGGTCAAGCTGTAAACAACTGCTGTTAATCTGTTGTGTGTGTGTGTGTGCGTGTGTGTGTGTGTGTATGTGTGTGTATGTGTGTGTGGGTGAACAAGGCCACACTGTCTGTATTGTGGAAAGTAATGAACACATCAGTTGAGGTGACAGATGGTGCAGGGTTTTGTTATGGCTCCATGGCATCACTACTGCCCCCTAACGGGGACACACACACACACACACACACACACACACACACACACACACACACACCTCTGTTTCTTTCCATCCATCCATCCATCCATCCATCCCTTTCTTTCTGTCTTTTTATCACTTTGTCTTTTATCAGTTTTGCTTAATTTTTAGTGACTTATATGTTTCTATTCTTCATTCTTTCCTTCTGACTTTCTTTCCTCCTTTCATTCTACCCTTCGTTCCTTGTTTCTTTTGCTTTTTCATCCCTCCATCTTTCTTTCCTCCCTGCATTCCACCAGTCTTCTTTCTTTTCGTTCTCTGAAAGTCTTTCTCATCTCTTAATCCTTTCTTTCTTTCTTTCTTTCTAAATTGGATTGTGATTGGTCAGAAGGTGTTGATTAATTCTCTATAACAGCAGCTCTGACAGTAGTGTAGCTGCAGATCACAGGTTTGTATTAATGCGCTGGTATTGATACGTTATCGTTTCTATAGTAACAGAAACGGATTCAGAATAATCACTGATGTGGAGACGTTTATTTAACATTTATGGAAGGAGTCTCCAGTGTCAGAGGTAAAGCTGTAACTTTACGTTCTCCGACATCTTCAGGACAGAGGAGTTTACGCTTCTTTGCGGTTTCTCAGTCACATGACAAGCTGCGTTTTTGTCTTATTAACTTAAACAGAGAGAGAATAACGAGATGCTGGTGAGGGAACGACTGTGTATAGCTGCTATAACATAAGTGCAAACAGGAACTAACTTACTTCACAGATGTTCCTCAACATAAAATGTAACAATAAACAGATAAAACATATGACATGTAGTCCTTTAATGAGTACGAAAGTACTTCAGGAGGACTTTGCTTATTGATTATTTTTCTTTAACAGCACAGCGTGTGTTTAACTGTATATGAGATTATAATCAGGACTGATATTATATTACTGTAGAAGGGAATTATTTATAATCGTACTATCTATTAGCACCCAGATGAGGATGGGTTTCCTTCTGAGTCTGGTTCCTGTCAAGGTTTCTTCCTCATACTGTCTCAGGAAGTTTTTCCTCACCACCATCATTAATAATAATAATAATAATAATAATAATAATAATACATTTATTTTATATAGCGCCTTTAAAAGTTGCTTTCTCAAGGCGCTTTCCATGAAAGCTTACATAAAGGAAAACACAACAATATAAGACAATATGCTATAAATTCAACAAGAAATAAGTCACAAAACAATACAGTAAAAAACTGATCAAATAAAAGCATTCCTGAAAAAGAATGTTTTGAGAAAAGTTTTAAAAACAGCTAAAGAATTAGCATCCCTAATGTCAATTGGGAGAGAATTCCAGAGTTTTGGAGCATACGTTGGAAAAGGCCCTGTCACCCCTGGATCATAGTTTTGGGAACAACTATGAGACCGTGCTGAGAAGATCGTAGATTGTGAATTGGCGTATAAGGTGTTAAAAGATCTGCCAGATACTGTGGAGCGAGACCACGCAGAGCCTTGCATGTAAGCATTAAGATTTTAAAACCTACACGGTATTTAACAGGGAGCCAGTGTAATGTCTTCAAAACAGGAGTTATATGGTCGCCAGCCCTAGCCCCAGTTACTCATTAGGGATAAATTCATAAATTTATAAGTTTAAAATCTATATGCTGAATTTCTGTAAAGCCGCTTTGTGACAATTTATATCCATTATTAAAAGCGCTATACAGATACATTTTAATTGAATTGATATTAAAGCCATGTGCTGTTTTAATTATCCTCCTGCTCTTATGAATTAAACAGTAAATCCACAGCACAATGGTGAAGGCAGGAGATGTTCCCAGTGTAAGAACAACAAAGTCCACATTCACAACATTAATTCAATATCCCACACACACACACACACACACACACACACACACACACACTATACACAGCCTTCTCCGGAGAGAACTCGGGATCTGCAGGAGGAGAAAACACTCAGATGTTGAAAAAAGTGGAGAGAGACAGAGAGAGAGAGAGAGAGAGAGAGAGAGAGAAGTTGATGAATACTGAGTTTAAGTTTCGATCGTGAAGGAGATCAGATTTTCAGGAGCAATACAGAACAGAAACAAGGAGAGAAGGATAAACAGAGTAGTAAAGGTAAGTGAGAAGAGATTTTGACGTGCTCATCATGTCCAGCTCCACAGCACTGCTCTCCCTCGTCCTGCTGAGTCTTCTGTCTTCCACAGGTACGACCTCCACAACACTCTGCTCCATTAGCACTAAATCACCGCCAACACCTTTCATTTAGGACTGTAATGAAAGTAAATGTGGAATAAACCACTGTGTGTGGTGCTGTTATAGGAAAATAATGAGCGACCGGGTGGTGTGATGTAGAAAGGATAAGAGGTGACACTTTACACGTTAGTTTATTTTCAGCCCTTTAAAGCGCAGCAAAGCAGTTTAATGAGTTTAGAGCGAGGAACGTTTCACACTTCGCCCAAATATCCAAGATCGATAGAGGGAGGTTTGTTTCCAAATGAATTTATTGTGAAACTTGAACATTTTGTATATCACTTCTGAAGGGTGTGTAATTTGAACAAAAATGGGGCGGGGCTAATTTCCGGGCCAGAAAAATGCAAAGAGAAGTGGAAGATGAAAGAACTTGCGAACTCCATTGCGAATCGCAGTATTGCGAAGGTGTTTCTGAAACTATAAGATTATTACAGGGGTGTGGTCTGATATAAATGTGCTAGTGTGCTAGCTAAGCCCCTCCCACTGTCTTTCAATGATAAAAAGACACCAGTTTAAAGTTTCTTTTATCAGATTATTTGCTGTAAACAATTGTGTGAAACCGAGAGCAACAGCACCACCAACAGGTCGTAAGAAACCCACGCAGAACGGTGTGACGAAGCGAGAAGCGTGAAGTGAGGCTGGTGCTGATTTCTATCTCACCAATCCATAATACGACATCAGCAGTGAGTGTGAAGAGCAGTTACAGGTGCAATGAACATGAGCAAGGTGGATTATTTACTCCATCATGCTAAGAGTAGACAGACCAAATCAAATCACACATCAAATCAAAATCACACACACACACTGTCCAATCTACGTACAAATCACATCAAAGGACAGATGACAGAACTGTAAGTTTAGTGTTTTATGGTTAAAAGGTTTGGCGCTTTTCTGGTGTTTCGTATTCAGAGGAACGATGGCATGAAGCCAGTAGATCCTTCCAGACTTAAAAAAAAATTAGAAATGATGAATGAAGCTGCTGATCTGTCTTCAAGTGTGTGTGTGTGTGTGTGTGTGTGTGTGTGTGTGTGAAATAGCTTGCCCCACATCATTCCTATTATGCCATCAGTGAGACCTCATGATATAACGCATTAATCAATAGTTTCATTGTTGAGCTCTTGATAAATATGAGATTTCAGCCTCCACCAGTCATTACTTCTGGAGTGTTCTTTGAGAAGAATCACGTTATTCGACTTCAGCTGGAAGTCAGATCACTTTCATACATGGTGCATTTACACGTAAGCTGACATGAAGTGAACATCTGTTCAGCAAGTCCATCAACAGCATCCTACAACGCAGATCTGAGGTCATTTAAACTCACCGACGCCCCTCTTACAGGGAAAATGAACCATGTGCCCGATTTCACACCCTTCTTTCATAACAAGCTGTAAAATATTGACTGTGTGTTTCTACTTTCACACCTAGATACGCAGTAACACTGTGTTTGTGTCTCCACACTGCTGGTTCTCTCACACAGGGCGTGAGAATGGAGATTTCTGGGATTTTACACCGGTGTGGAGCAAAAACAAACTATTTTTTATTAATTCAATTCAGTTTTATATTATAATTTGTATAGCACTTTTAACAATGGACATTGTCACAAAGCAGCTTTACAGAAATATATAAATTCAGGATATATATTTTGAATTTATAAATTTATCCCTAATGAGAGAGCCGGAGGTGAAGGTGGTGAGGAAAAACTCCCTGAGACATCATGAGGAAGAAATCTTGACAGGAACCAGACTCAAAAGGAAACCCATCCTCATCTGGGTGACACCCGATAGTGCGATTATAAATAATTCCCTTCTAAACTGTATAATATATGGTCAAAAAGTGCAATTGTGTAACCACGCAGTGCAGTTTTTACAGCATAAAATGTGGCAGTTTGACAGTTCATGTGCCGCAGTAGTTACGTAACAAGCTGACAGAGTTTATTGGAGAAAACTGTGAGAAAAAAAGACCAGAAAACTAATTTTAAAAAAATGCCAGAAAATGACAAAACCCAGAGTTCTCAGTGGTTTCAGTTCCTGTCATCTGATTATCAGGATTTTGCAAATAATGTTGAAAAATATTCATTCTTCATTTCTAACTGCATTATTTAACAAATTTATTACAAATTGGACACAAATATGTAGCTATATATATATATACATACATACATACAGTTCTGTGCAAAAGTCTTAGGCACATGCAAAGAAATGCTGTAGAGCAAAGATGCCTTCAAAAATAATGAAATTAAATGTTTCTACATTAAAAAAATACTATAAAGAGCAGTAAACAGTAATAAATGAAACAAAGTCAATATTTGGTGTGACGATCCTTCACTTTAAAAAATAAAGCAGTATCTGAGGTGCAGTGTGTGCAGTTTTATAAGGAAATGAGCTGGAAGTGTTACTGAGCATCTTGCAGAAGCAGCCACAGTTCTTCTGGAGACTTTGACTGTCGACTCGCTTCTTATTTCTGCAGCGAAACCCAGCAGCCTTCATTATGTTTTTATCTGAAAAGTGTCTCTTATGGAATCTGCTGCTTTCTTTACTGACATACAAACATTTTTCTGTAGCATTTCATTTTGTGCTGGAAAACTAATGTTTGGAATCTAAAACGTTTTTGTACTGAATCAATAATGTAGAAGTCAGAAAATAAACATCTATAACAAAGTTTGTACTAAAAAAAATAGGGTGCCAAGACTTTTGCACAGTACTGTATATCTATCTATCTATATACACACACAATAAACCAAGAAAAAATGGAAATGATCTTTCTTCCTCACCATTAACTGCAAAGTCAAAGAAATCACAATGAAATAATCATCAGGAGCAACAAAACACTTTATGAGCTAATAAAAGTTACTGAAAGTCTCTTTGCTTGGATGCGTCATGTTTATAATTAACACGTATTCCCTATAAAAGAGTATTAATGTGTTGGTGGGGATGTGTTCAGGCAATAAATCGGTGTAATGAAGCATTTAAGGATAACCTCTGTGCTAATGCTCTGACATTAACTTCTCAGTGTAGTGAGCTGATGAGAATGAAGCTCTTTTGACTCAGTGAGTCAGATCATTTGACTCCGAGTGGAGTCGACTCTTTCGGCTCCCAGAAACCATTTTTAAAAAAAGTTTTTAAAAATTTTTCTTTAAGTCTTACTCTATCATTCAATAAACCAAACAGCGTTACTTTTTATTGCATTTCTTATAAAATATACATTGCATTTTCTATAAAATACGCAGACGGATCCTCAGTGTCAAGCTGAGAGTCAAACTCACCGTTCACGAACAGCTCAGACATTTGAAAAGTTTTTTTCATAAAATCATTTTGATTCAATTAAATTACAATGCAATATTTTAAAACAACACTCATATCCAGTAGACCTTACAGAAAAGTCACACATTTTTTTTTTTTACACAATTCATTTATTTCCACAGGTGACTCTTTTCCACAGGACTTGTTTCTTGCACACGATTTGATACGTGCATTTGACTCAAAGAGCCGACTCTTTCACGAACGACACCTCAGCCGTGTAGCTCTGTAAGATCTGCTGCACACTGGCTGCTTGTTGTTTGAGGATGAGGAATCTGATAACTGGTCCAGCGTGACTGAAATGTGGTGGGTAGAAACTGAATAAGCAGAACAGCATGACTGAGGACAAAGAGCATTTCTGTACATAACTGAACTACTTATTCACCTCTTCAGATTGAATTATTGTCATGCTGATCTATCCTCATATCCCCACGTCCAGTTTCTCACCTCCACCTCCACAGGGAATGATCCATCCTGCAGACTGCAGACCAAAGAACCTTTCTAAACTAGTCACTAAATTTCATACCCAGCTTTAGAGTTTATATTATTATACATGGTGAGATGGTAATGTTCATCATTTCTCTACTAAGTTGGTCACTAGGGGCCAATATTTAATCTCAGCTCTGGATGGCGCTCTTGGTTTAGGAACATAATCTAATCTCGGGGTGTAACATAAAGCCACTGTCTTTATCTGTATGTGTCTAATGCTCCAAATATCTGTACATGCTCTGTTTGTATTCCTGTTTAAACAGGAAGTGGGCGTGGTCTACATCAGACTTTATTTATTGATCAATTTTTTTTTGGTTCCAGAAAAAAAAAAAAAAAAAAAAAAACAGGGCTGCTGTAAAAAGAAGTCATTTTTCATTCAGTAATTATGACAATAAAGAGCAATTTAACAATATGTTAAGTGTTAAGATGTTCGCTTTTACATTGTTATTAAAAGTATGATAGTTGTTTCAGTCATTCTCATTTAAAGCCACGTATAAGATTAGTATTTTTTTGGTTAATTTGTGAGAATAATCTATTATTAAAATATTCTGGATTTTTTGCAGCCTCAACTTTACTTAATATAGTTAATTTTGTATTAATATTTCTTGTTATGATTTATTTATTTATTTGGAATTTTACCATATGCTTACGTCTTGTGCTACAAAAAAAAGGCTTTTTTGTACAAAGCATGTGTCCTTGCTCTGGAAGCCGTCTCTTCTTAAAGATGATAGACTTTAATTAGTTTCTGGTTACTGGGCCAAAAGACACAGAATTGAGGAATCTATTGAGGATGGAGACAATTTTAATTACAGTATTGAGAAGCACCTGGTGTTTCAGTTCATGCTAATTACCTACCTAGCTAATGTAACTAGGTTAGCTAGATGATCATCACTGCCTACCTAGCTGACTAGCATTAACCACAATACCAGCTAGTCCACTTATTCCATGTAATGTAAAAAAAAAAAAAAAAATCATATGACTATTTTTTATGATTAATATCTAATAATTGATCTAGTTGTTACGTAAATTATGTTAGTATAACCATTATGGCTGAATCATTTCCATTTCTTCATTTCGCTCACATTTGTTTTTCCCCCTGTCCATAACAGGGCTTAACAGAGGTTAAATCATAGGAGTGTGTGTGTGTGTGTGTGTGTGTGTGTGTGTGTGTACCATCTCATCATCACCTCCCTCTCTGTCTGCCCCTCAGCGGTGTGTCTCACCTGTTACGAGTGTGTGTTTCCAACCATCTCTCCACTCGAATGCCAGGGGTTTCCGAAGAAATGTGCTGCAGGTGAGCGCTGCCTGTACAGCACCGCCACAGCCGTAAAGGGTGAGGACACACACACACACACACACACACACACACACACACACACTCACTCACACACACCAGTGATCCACTCATACCAGCACCACACACACTACCATGTCAGTGTTACAGCCATACTGAGAATAACTCATCAGTCAAATGAGAACAAGTCTGGACCAAGAACATCCCCCTGATGGACTCCTGCAGATTCACTGCTGTACGGATTCGATAAACCAGAAAATATGGTGGAATTATTTATGTTAAATATTTACAAGTTGCTTTGAACTTGTACTTGCTGGTACCAACTGGTCAGGTTGAACAGCCTGGCTGGTCAGACTGGATCTAGCTGGTCGGGGCTGGTTCTTGCTGGTCAGACTGGGTCAGACTGGATCTAGCTGGTCGGGGCTGGTTCTTGCTGGTCAGACTGGGTCAGACTGGATCTAGCTGGTCGGGGCTGGTGATTGCTGGTCAGACTGGATTCTAACTATCCAGGTTTCATAATTTTAGAGGAGCTTTGGTCACTGGACTGGTTCCAGGATTGATGGTTTTAAAGGGATTTTAAACGCTTGGTTCTAGCTGGTCAGGTTTGATGGCCTTAGAGAGGATTTTGGAAATATGCAGACTGGTTCTAGCTGGCCAGACTAATTCTACCCTTTTAAAGAGGATTTGGACAGTTGCAAGCTGGTTCTAGCTGGTCAGACTGGTTGTAACTGGTCAGGTTTGATGGTTTTACAGTAGTAGAGCTTCAATCTAGTTGGTGAGGCTTGTGCTTGCAGGTCAGGTTGGTTTTATCTCAGAGCTTAACAGTACCTACACCAGCCTGGGCGAGCACCTAAACCAGCTACGGCCAGCTTGGGTGGTGTTTCTGTAAATGCTAGTTTGCTAGCTATGTTCATGTTAGCTAACTGCTTGCTAGCTAACACCAAGTTGTAGTTAGCTAACATTAGATAAAGTGAAATGATACATTTTTAATTTACACATCATGCAGAAGGAATTATAGGACGTGTGTGTTGTTGGATTTGGTGCAGGTTACAGTGGAGGTATGATAACAACATAAAACTGAAGCATTAAAAGGAAAAGGCCACGTGGAGATATTTTTTGTCTGGTCTTCTCCTGGATGTCAGGACATGAGTGTGAAGTTGCTTGTTGTTCTCTGTCCTCAGACTCGGTGCGTTTTGTGCTGAAGGAGAAGAGCTGTGCCGCAGCGTCCAAGTGTGGTATTAGAGGAGAGAAACGCACCGCAGGACTCGTCTTCAGCTACAACACACAATGCTGCGACACTGACCTGTGTAACGCTGCGGCCCCGCCCGGCGCCCCCTGCTGGAGCCGAACGGCACTGAGCCTCGGCGGCACGGCGCTCGCTGTCCTGCTGGCCTCAGTGTGAAACCACACACACCCACACCCACACACTTCTCTGTTTACCTAATCATATCTGCTACAACATCACAGACACTTTACCCAATAATCTCTGAATGGTTCACTCATCACTTCTGATGTGTGACACACACACACACACACACACACACACACAGAGCAGTCCAGGCTATTTGCATACTACTCATTGAATGGTTCACTTGTAAAATTCTCATCTGTTGCACCTAAAGTGACACACACACACACACACACACACACACACACTGATCTATAGCTGAAATGAGTCATAGTTATTTTCTCACTCACCACACACACACACACACACACACTCTACATATATATATATATATATCTCGACACTAAACCTGAGAGCACAGCTGCATTTTTCTCTCTCTCTCTCTCTCTCTCTCCCTCTCTCTCTCTCTCACACACAGCTTTAACAGTACAAACCTTCTGTAACTAACAGGAACTTTCTAGAACATGATGACACCTATTCTGATTCTAGAATAATGACTGGTGATAGTGTATTACCCCTAGCATGCTCTAATTCTGGAACTAATAAACAAATAAATACCTGGTTCCAATTCCAGAACATTAAAGTACAATCATGTCCTAGACTCCTAACATGTTCTGATTCTGGAACTCTAAAGGTCAGCGAACTGTAAGTGAGAGTACATGAGCTGTGACGTAATGTTGATGTAAGGTGTAAACTGTGGAAAGGTGACTAGCAGGTTGATGTTAAACGTAATTTCAGTGTAATTTAATTCATAAAGAGTCTTTTCTAGTAATTTACCAACACATCTGAGTGAAATGGATGGTTCTGCCTCGTTTCCATGGTCACAGTGATTTTACAATGTGTGTATAAAAAGACTCAATAGCTACATGTTAGCTAGCTAAGTTGTTTGCTTTGGTAATACTTGTTCTGATTCAAGAAAATATTAAAATTATTCTGTCAGGTTCTTGAGTTCTGATATTTTATACCTGGGGTGGGATGAGCATGACGTATCAGCGTGACAGTATACACCAATCAGCCCTAACAGGTGACGTGAATAACACTGATTATCTTGTTACAATGGCACCTGTTAAGGAGTGAGATATATTAGACAAGCAAGTGAACAGTCAGTTCTTGAAGTTGATGTGTTGGAAACAGGAAAAATGGGCAAGCGTAAGGATTAGAGAGACTTTGACAAGCGCCAAATTGTGATGGCTAGACGACTGGGTCAGAGCTTCTCCAGAGCAGCAGGTCTTGTGGGATGTTCCTGGTATGCAGTGGTTAGTACTTACCAAAAGTGGTCCAAGGAAGGACAACCGGTGAACCATTGACAGGGTCATGGACGCCCAAGGCTCACTGATACATTGCTGGGAAACTTTGGGTCCTGGCATTCATGTGGATGTTACGTTGACACGTACCACCTGCCTAAACATCATTGCAGACCGAGTTACACCCCCTTCATGGCAACAGTGTTCCCTAATGGAAGTGACCTCTTTCAGCAGGATAATGTTCCCTGACACACTGCAGAAACTGTTCAGGAATGGTTTGAGGAACATGACCAAGAGTTCAAGGTGTTGATTTGGCCTCCAATTTCAGTAGATCTCAATCCGATTGAGCATCTGTGGGACGTGCTGGACAAACAAGTCCGATCCATGGAGGCCGCATCTCACAACTTACAGGACTTAAAGCAGTGGTTCTCAACCCGCGGCCCGCATGCGACCCGTCACAAACGCAAAAGCGTCATGCGACGCTGACCACGTTAAAAAAAAACTTATAGTTTTACAATTCATATATATTTCTTAAATGTATTA
Source organism: Pangasianodon hypophthalmus (assembly GCF_027358585.1). Taxonomy (NCBI): domain Eukaryota; kingdom Metazoa; phylum Chordata; class Actinopteri; order Siluriformes; family Pangasiidae; genus Pangasianodon; species Pangasianodon hypophthalmus. Next base: position 4,088,308 of record NC_069718.1, read on the forward strand.
AACAAATAAAAGTTTGAACAATAATTTTTATGTAATATAAAATAATTTTAGTGATCATGTATTGTTTTCAGACATGCGCAGTACTGACGCAAGTATCAACTGACGCAGTTACACAGTTAACGCACACAATTACAAGCGCGCGCTCTGGCAGATTTAACGCAGTCATCAGTTAACGATCAATTAATCAAAATGGACAAATTTGTCATTAGAGGAGAAAAAAAGATGTGAGGAAAATACTAATGAAAGAACACATGCAAACATCAGGTGTCCCATTAATGATAAGTAGAATTATACTCTCTAATAATAATAATAATAATAAATCTAATTGTAAGCATTTAGAAACCTTAATATCTGGTTAGTTTGCATTTGTGACGTCGTATGTAAATGATGTAAATGCGGCCCGTGAGACTTGAACTTGGACATAGTGCGGCCCACTGAAAAAAAAAGGTTGAGAACCACTGACTTAAAGGATCTGCTGCTGACGTCTTGGTGCCAGATACCACAGCACACCTTCAGGGATCTAGTGGAGTCCATGCCTCGACGAGGCAGGTGGTTTTAATGTCATGGCTGATCGGTGTACAGTCACGAGAAAAACAGAAATTATTATATCGCTTATTGTTATGCTACACCACTGGAGCTGAGTTTACAGAAAAAAATGTATATATTACTCCAAAATGTTTTAACCCATTGATCTATCCATGCATCATTCCTGCTCCTTAGCACTCTGCCTCGATTCACTTTTTATTATTTGATAATAAATAAATCCATCACATCCTTTAGGTTCTTTATTAAGGCTTGTGTATTTGCGTATTTTATAAAAAGGATACAAAAGACAACACACATCGCTATTTGATTATCCTCTAGCCAGTTAGTGCAACTGCATCATGGCTGTAAATCAGCGGCGCTATCAGCTCGTACACACCCGGAGTTCAGCAGAAAGAGGAAGGAAACAGCAGCGCAGGAGGAAGAGTGAGAAGACGGAGAGAGGAGGAGGAAGAAGAAAAGGACAGCGAGGTTTCAGACCGAGGGGTAGGAGGAGGGGCTTTTCCTCTCGCTCTCACGGACAATCGAACTTCTCTGTTCTACAGGAAACCTGCATCTGGTCTTACTTCAGAAACCGTAACACACCAACAATTAAGAAGCAATCATCAGTCTCTGACAGCGTCACGTCTTTACAAATAACGTTTCTTATAAAATTACACAGCTCCAGCACGGGATGTGTTGACAATCAGCTGTACGACCAACAATCCTTCATGTGAATATCAAAATGTTATGATTGTAAAATATAAAAAATAGTTTCTAGAACGTCAAAGTTCCCGTGAAATCAGAATCCGATGTTTTTGTGCGAGTTTCTTGGCGCTGTAGACACAAACAAGACGATAAATATAAAAAGATAAAATCATTAAAATAAACATATTTTGTAGATATTTGAGTTCTTGATGATTCTTTGTGCACTCGTTCAATCGAATGCTCTCTAGAACACATCTTTCCAGCAAGGTAAACAAACTGGGCGGGACAAATCGCTCTCAGGTAGCAGCAAGTTAGCATCGAACGTGCAGCTTCGTGCGTGTTATTCTGCTTCCAAGCCATCCATGGTGTTGAAAAGATGGCAGGTGTGTGTGTGTGTGTGTGTGTGTGTGTGTGTGTGTGTTGGCTCAAACATGCACGTCCGTTGCTGGTTGCACTGCGATGGTCTCTGAGCAGCAACATGCAGTTTAATACTCCGCTAACGTGTGAGCGCCAATTTCAAGTCACGTGTACGTGTGTGTGTGTGTGTGTGTGTGTGTGTGTGTAAGCCAAAAACAGCACAGTGGTTCACCAGATCAACAGCCACTACCTCAGCGAGTCCTCTACCTGCACATGAAACATAAACTCACACGTTTCACACGGGCTTCGTCTCAAATCCTGTGCTGTATAGAAGAGAAATGCGACACCTCGCACTATTGTGTCTCCAGAACACAACACCGTGTGTGAATGTGTGTGTGTGTGTGTGTTGTTTACCCCCCAAAAAAATTTGCAATCACAGTGCACTGATAGCTCCGCCCCTTTTCTCCATGAGCACACAAAGTGGTTCACACTTCATTCCTCGTTCCTTCTCTTCACTAATGCACTGAAATACGTCGTTTGAGAAACAGCTCGTGTGGGTTTAAAGGTGCAATATTAGTCAGGCTAACTGCACGCTTGCTTCATCGCTACGACACGCCGAGCAAACGGATGCAGGGGGTTTCGTTTCTGAAAGAGGAACAGAGAACGAGTGTGAGCCAACGACATCCTGAGAGTAACAGCTCACACACTCCTCTCAGCCACTCCTCAGTCAGTCCATTCAGCCGGCTTGCTGTCATTTATCTAGCGAAAGATAAGCTAAGCTAGCCTGCCGCCTTTAGCGTTAACGGTAAGCTAGCTGACAATCATGCTCTGCAATTAAAGTCAGAATTTTGCAGTGTGAATTACAGACTAGTGGTGATGTCACATGATTGAGTTTGTGATTGGCTGGTTAAATTGAACTTAAGCTCCACCCCTTGTGGACTGTCATTTGGAAAAATTAAGGGGTGTGTGTGTGTGTGTGCTCAGCTAAGCGTGGGAACATGAGACAAACCCAAAAAAAAAAAAAACAATTATAAAAATAGAGGTAATGAGCCGACACAACAGTTGACACGTTGTTGTGAATGAAAACAGAAGCGTGTGAGAAAACAGAGCAGAAAAAAAAGAAGAAAGGAGAAGAGGGTGTGTATCGAAAGATTAGCATGCTCCCTAATAAGTTTGAAATGTCTCGCTAGTGCAAAATGTCCTCCGTGAGCTGCTTGTTAAAGGGACGGTTCAGCAAACTGTCCAAATACTTCGTTCGGTTTGGTAAAGAGCTAGCTATATAAGAGCTTGAGCTAGCTGTATAGTTTGAATTTTCGTAAAATGACACTAAGAATTCTTCCTTTTTTTTTTTTTTCTTTCTCCCCAGAAAAAAGAGCCACGCCCTCTCCCAAGGCTCGTGAGGTTAAAGTACATGAAAAATATAATAAATAAAAGAATCCACAGCTTTGTGCTAGCTAGCTAGCTAAATTGTTATTTTCAGTCATTAGCTAGCTCGTGCTTGGTGTATATGTTTCACAGTTGCCTAGCAACAGTAAACTCGTGAGCGGATGTTCGATTTCCGATGTCAAAAGCACAACGTTACGAGCTTTGTTTAAATAAACCGTTACGTAAAGACACTCAAACTTAGGGGGCGTGGCTTCTAATCTCGAGTGACCTATAATCCAGGAAATAAGGTAGTTTTTGAACGGATGTAGATGACTTGCTCATATTTTTCACTTCAAAAGCATAATCCTTAAAATTAAAATTACTTGGTCTACGATTGATGTAATGTTCAGAAAACATACGCGAATATGCAAATTTTGAACCGTCCCTTTAACAGCTACTGAAATGCAAACCAATAAGAAACCCTGTGTGTGTGTGTGTGTGTGTGTGTGTGTGTTTATATACAAAACTGTGTGTGTGTTTATTTGAGAGCTTTAACGACAGACGAGTAGGCGATGTGGATCTCGGCGTCACTCGGACACGTGGAGGAGAATTCCTCACGCGCGTACGCAGAATCCAGGTATCGCCATAGCGACACCAGAGAGCGAGGGATGGTGAAATCCCGAAACTTCTGACACACCACCTAAGAGAGAGAGAGAGAGAGAGACATAAAGTGTTAGCTATGTTAGCTATATTAGACAGTTCATGTGTTAGCTTCATTAGCTATGATGCGTCACCTTGACGATGTGTAACTTGGGCAGAAGGTTGCAGTCGGCCAGTGTGAGTTCCTGTCCGTCCAGGAAGGGGCGGGATGATGTGGTGACATCATCAGCGCTGTTCTCGTCAATCTCGTCGGGTAGAGGAGAGCTGAGGTATTCATCCAGCTTCGTCAGAGCCTTCAGCAGGCCTTTCTCCAGGTCTACACACACACACACACGCGCACACACACACACACACAATTAGTTATTTAATTTATTATCATCATTATTATTATTATTATTATCATTAACAGGACTCACTGTCGTTCATGGCAGGGTTGGAGTTCTTGATGTAGGCGGAGAATTTAGAGAAGACGTCCATGCCAGCAGTGTTGGACTCAGGGTTACGAGCAGCCAGACGAGGATACCTACAGTGTGTGTGTGTGTGTGTGTGTGTGTGTGTGTGTTTGTGTTTGGAGGCAGCAACCAGAGAAGGACCAACAAAGGTTAGGAATAGATCAACCAACCATCAATCATTCATCCATCCATCCATTTCTCCACCCATCCAACCACTTACCCAACCACCCATCCATTCATCTAAATCATCCATCCATCCAACCACCAATCCATCATCCAGTTCATCCATCCAACCATCATCCCATTCATCCATCCAATCACTTACCCATCCAACCATCTATCCATTTATTTACCTAACAAACCATCCATCCATTCAACAATTCATCCATCCATTTATACACCCTTCCATCCGTAATCCATCCATCCATCCACACATTCATCCACAAATGCATCCATCCATATATCCTTCCAACTATCTATCCTTTCATTAGACCCTCCATCTATTCCCAATTCTCCATCCATCCATTAATCCATTCATTAATCCACCAATAATCAATAGATCCATCCACGCACACAATCATCTACCCAACCATCCATCCATTCATTCCTCCATCCAATCATCCACCCATCCATCTAGCCTTCCATTCTCCCTCCATCCATCCATCATTCCACCAGTATTAATGAGATGGTGTTAATACTGAAATTACCATTAATAAATGAACATATGGGTGGTGAGATAAACTGAAACATACTTTTTTTAATACAATATAAATATACAGTACATGACTGTAATAATAAACAGACACAGTGATAAATAACGGCATTTTTTTTTTTTACCGAGAGTGTAAATGTGTATAAATAGATAAAAAGTAAAAAGAGTAGATGAATGAGTGCGTACTTAGGAGGGCAGAGGTGTTCCTCGAGAAACTCCTCAATCTTGTTGGTGTCCGTTTTCACTTCCCGTCCGTAGAGCAGGAAAGGGGGCTGGGCTCCTGGAGCCAGGTCCTTCAGGATATCCGGCTTCCTGAATTTTATTTAGACATTTCATCTTTTTAGTACAGAACTGAAGATGTTTTACAGTGTGTGTAAAAACATCACCAATATGGCATTAAATAAACAGGTACTGTTGAGGTCAAAAGTTTACATCCCCCTTTCAGAATCTGCAAAATGTTTATTATTTTACCAAAATAAGAGGGATCATACAAAATGCATGTTATTGTTTATTTAGTGCTGACCTGAATAAGATATTTCACATAAAAGATGTTTTCATAAAGTCCACAAGAGAAAATAATAGTTGAATTTATAAAAATGACCCCGTTCAAAAGTTTACATCCCCTTGATTCTTAATACTGTGTTGTTACCTGAATGATCCACAGCTGTGTTTTTTTGTTTAGTGATAGTTGTTCAAGAGTCCCTTGTTTGTCCTGAACAGTTAAACTGCCTGCTGTTCTTCTGAAAAATCCTTCAGGTCCCACAAATTCTTTGGTTTTCCAGCATTTTTTGTGTATTTGAACCCTTTCCAACAATGACTGTATGATTTTGAGATCCATCTTTTCACACTGAGGACGACTGAGGGACTCATATGCAACTATTACAGAAGGTTCAAACGCTCACTGATGCTCCAGAAGGAAAAACATGCATTAAGAGCCGGGGGGTGAAAACTTTTTGAATTTCAAGATCAGGGTAAATTTAACTTATTTTGTCTTCTTAGAAACATGTAACTATCTTCTGTAGGCTCTGAAGGGCAGTACTAAATGAAAAAATACGATATTTAGGCAAAATAAGAAAAATGTACACATCTTCATTCTGTTCAAAAGTTTTCACCCCCCGGCTCTTAATGAATGTTTTTTCCTTCTGGAGCATCAGTCAGAAGGAAAATAAACAATAACATGCATTTTGTATGATCCCTATTATTATTATAATAAACATTTTGCAGATTCTGAAAGGGTGATGTAAACTTTTGACCTCAACTGTATAAGCAGAAGACATTATGATGCGTATTAAGTGAAAGCAGAAGTGAAGAAAGTAGTGAAACACACACACACACACACCTCTTCATGTCGACGGTGGTCACATTAAATGTCACTCCTTTAAGCCACAGCACCATGAAGAGCCTCTGAGAGAAAGGACAGTTCCCAATGCTCTGTCCATCACTGCCCGCCTATACACACACACACACACACACACACACACACACACACACAATTCAGTTTAGCTCAGGTCACTCACATCACAATCGAATATGTATTACTAATCTGAGAAAGCTGAAAATAATAAGCACAGTTAAAATACAAAAGGTGTTTCACATTGTACGTGTCACAAAACGTGTTCTGTATTTTTTTTTTTTAATATTTATATATATATTTGTGCAACTTATGGAGGCCTCATATCTGTTTTCTTTTTTTCCTCTCACTATTAAAGCCCTCCACCATTTGACTCCATAATGTTCCGGTATAACAATGGGGAATTTGATACAGAGCAAAACAAACATCCTTATTTCCTCACAGCATCACTGCTGAACAGATGGTCAGTGTATTAACCTTTACACGTTTGCTTTGTTTTGTGTGTGTGTGTCTATATAATGGCTGTATTATGTTCTTTGATGCTATCTGCTTTATTCTTCTAGCTAGCTATGGCAGAAAGCTAATGTTCATCTTGCAAAAGCTTTCTATCTAGTTTAGGAAGAAACTGAAATGTTTATTAGTCTGAGGTAACCTAATGAGGACAAAAACAGACTCGCTTTGCTTCAGACTCTGTATGGAGTCCGACTAGCTGGTTAACTAGCTAGCTCACGAATTAACTAGCCTTTTAAACAGTGCTGCCATCTTATTTGCTAGTTTGTGCAACTTTTTAAACTAATTACTGATCACCATTGTTTGCAACGACCAATCATTAGGCACCACTGTTCCCAACGGCCAATCACTGGTCACCATTGTTCGAAACGACCAATCACTGGTTAGTATTGTTCCCACTGACCAATCACTGGTCTCCATCGTTCCCAACGTCCAAACACTGATCACTATTGTTTGTTCATCTGCACACTTCCTTGTTCTTTATTTTATACTCTTTCCTTGGTATATTTATAGTAATAAAAGCGAGTTATTTCATCCGTAACTGTTTCCTTCGTGACTATTTCCCAACTCCTCGCAACAACAGCTTCATTTTGTCTGCGATTCTGACAGAAATTATAGAATTTTTTAAAAACAGATAGTTGGTTTGTGGTGCCGTGACCAAAGATGGCTTCGTTCCATAAGAAATAAGTTATAATCTAGTTTTTTTCTTTTCTGATAAAACTCTATACTGTTGTAAGTGTTTTCAGAACATCTTCCTTTTTCATGTAACACGTTTTGATATACAGACGATCACAACCGTTCAACGAATACGCTCGGTATCTGATGTCATCTGGCGACTTCCAGTGGCCTAGCTGAGCACGCGTTAGGTACTTTCCCACGCAATGAGTTAGCGACACTGAACTTCGCTGACATTGATGCGACCTTAGCTAGCTTGTAGTGTGTGCAAGCAGCCGTGTTTTTGGTCAGTGATTATTCTCTAATGAGACATGCTAAATACATAATGTTAAATTATACGTGTTGTGGTGTGTGTGATGAAAACATCTTCAGGTGTTGTGATATTTTTAGCTAGAGCAGGTCTGAGTGGCGCTGAGTCAACAGGTCTGTGTGCGGAAATGGGAGAAAACTGCAAGAAGTTGGGTGTTGAACAATACCTGCTTTCATTCTGAAGGGAAAGAAGGACAAAATACACACTTTCCTCCACACAATGACCGCTTTATTAATGTGCCTCTTTACCTCAGCCTGGGAAAATACACAGATTTCCCTCAGGGCCCTGAAAACAGTTTCCTCTCTCACTCTCTCTCTCTCTCACTCTTTCTCTCTTTCTCTCAGGGGACAACGCCCCTCTGTTTTGATTAAGTTAGTTTACACCAATAAAACAACACAAAAATACTACAGCTCAGGGTTAAAGTTTCTAAAATGGCGGCGGCTTTAAAAAAAAAAAAAAAAAAAAACGTCCGTTAGGAACTTTTTTAAAAATTCAAACTCCATTTTGTCCTTTAAAACGGTAAAAGCGAGGCCGCATACTAAAACCTGCGTGCTCCCTATATTAGTGCACTACGCACCGTTACGACATAACGTACACCTAGGGCACTAGATAGTCACTAGGCGGCCATTTTGGAACGCGGTTACACCTTGCACTGTTATCATATAACGTTTATCAGGTAGGAGTTTATACAGTGACGCTTTTAAACAATCTGTTTTGCCAGATAAAGTTTTATTATCAGGTCGATCCTGATAAAATACATTTAGAGAACGTGCAATTATTAAATTAAAGTTTTAAAGCAGGGGAATTAGAATAAAAACAGCGTCACTGCAGTAGTGCAGATTATTATAATAACTTTATCGTACATATCTTATAAACTTTATCAGTAAATGTGGAAAATCTGAGCTCATATTGCTGTTCCCTCACTATAAAGATCTTAAATCAGCCTCACTGAGTGTGAGTTAACCGTTCTATGAAGAAAAATAGTATAATAATAATGATGATGATGAGTTTCAGTAGTTTTTCCTCCATAATCCGCCAACTCACCTTCACAAACAGCTCAATTTCCGGCTGATTTCCCTCGCTCATTTTAGTTTAGATTTAATCTTTAACACCAAAACAAACTCCAAAATCCAAATCTGGATACTTTAAAATACTAAAAAATGCAGTTTTGTGTCAAAAATGTCAAATTTTCGTCACCGATCCGATCCGACTTCCGGTCCGAAATAACGTTACAGAACTCCGCTGAAAACTCCAAGGAAACGCAAGGACAGGATGTGCGGGAGAGTGAAGGAAAAGGCGCAGCACTGCACAGCCAGCGACTCCTTTAAAATATTACACTTTATCTGAGAGAGTTTTTAGACTCGAGCCCGCCAGACTCAGCCCACTTCCCTTCAGCGCTCAGCTCCGTTTCCCTGAGTGACCGCAAAGCAGATTAGCCGCTTTTGCTAGCTTCCGCGACACGTCAGCGCGCCCGCCATATTGGAAAGGTCCGGAGTTAAACGCAGCCCAGTGCAAGGCTGAGAAAATCGACTGACTGTTCATTTAAAAAAGACTGTTTTTAGTCGCTTTACAGAAAGTTTGTTATACAAAAGTTTGTTTGTTATAGTGTATATATATATATATATATATATATATATATATATATATATATATATATATATATATATATATATATATGTGTGTGTGTGTATATTTTTCTGTTTTCTTTTTTTTATTCATTTCACAGCCGAAAGAGGAGTAGGCCAGGTTTTCATTGTATGTGACAAATAAAATCTTGAAAACACACACACACACACACACACACACACACACACACACACACATATATATATATATATATATATATATATATATATATATATATATATATATATATGTATGTGTGTGTATATACACACATATATACATACTACACACACATATTACGTATACATATACATATTACACACACTACTGGTCAAAAGTTTGGAGGGGTCACCCAGAAAATTTCACATTTTCCATGGAAACTCATACCTTTATTCATCATATGGGCTGTAAAATGCACTGAAAATGCAGTCAATATATTGACAAGGTTCGAAATAATGAGTAAAAAAATTTGTCCTTCAAATTTTGCTTTCGTCAAAGAATCTGCCCTTTGCAGCACTCAACACCTTGCAGACCTTTGGCATTCTAGCTGTAATCTGAGGAAATTTCACCCCATGCGTCCTGAAGCACTTCCCACAAGTTGGCTTGGCTTGATGGGTAGTTTTTCACGAACCATAGAGGCTCCCACAACGGCTCAAAAGGGTTGAGATCTGGTGACTGCGCAGGCCAGTCCATTACAGAGAGAATACCAGCTGACTGCTTCTTGCATAGGTTGGAGATGTGCTTTGGGTCGTTGTCCTGTTGCAGGAGGAAATTGGCTCCAGTCAAGCGCCATCCACAGGGTTTGGCATGGCAGAATGTTGTGATAGCAAAATGGTGTGATAGCAAAATGGTGTGATAGCCTTGTTTGCTCAAAATCCCTGCCAGGCAACAGGCATCTAAAAAATGCAAAGAAAATCAGGTGCCATGGATGAATTTGAGAATGAAATATTATCCATTGGAAAAGAAAAAAGAAAAGATGATGTAAGTAGCTTCCTTAACTGTATTCCACCAGCATTTTCACGTCTTCCCAGGGAAACCAGGAGTTCACTACAAATAAAGATAATGCAACTGATGAATGAGTTTTAATTCATTAAAGGAATAGTTCACCCAAAAACATTAAAATTCTGTCATAATTTACTCGCCCTCATGTCCCAGATGGTACGAGGGTAACAGTAAGAGTAAACTATGAGAGAATTTTCATTTTTGGGTGAACTATTCCTCAAAGATGTGGTTTACAAAAAGTTTTACTGACTGTTTGTATTTATCATTGTTCTCTTCTTCATCTGCTGTTACTGTGGGAATTTTTCTTTTTGGGGGTCACAGAAAATGTTCATGAAATTGATACAAACAATAAAATTGGAAACCGAATGTTTTTTGTGTTCTCCAGATTCACAACTTTGTCTTGTTGCCTAGAATGTACTTCAACATTCTCTTTTGAAAATCTATTACCAAAATAATAAAGAAGATTGAGCATCACTGGCAACAATGTACAAGCCATTTGACTGTCTTTTTTTTTTTTTTTGGAGATCCCTGCTGTAAACATACCATTGTAGAGTACACCTTCTTGATGTCTTCGTTGCTACAGACAGCTGGTAACATCCATCAGGAGTAACATATCTGATGTAAAATGATATCTGCTGTAAAAAAAGAAAATGTTAGTAACTAACAGCTTCAGTCATTATACATTTTCACTGTATGAAAAAACAAGCAGTGAAAGTGAGTGGAGACTAAAGTTAACATTTTGTTTAACATCTGTCCTTCTGTATTCCACCAAAGAAAGGAGACTGAGTAAATGAGAGTGTATAAATGACTGAAAATGACATTCTTTTCACTTTAATGCTTGACATTACTGCTACAGATCTCACAATCACGCTGTCTACGGAATAATCACTGACAGTCAGCAAATGTGGCAACGTATTTTACATTCATGTTGCTGAAAGAGAATGATTTGCATGTCAATATTTCTTTATTATGGTCGTCTAAAGCACACCTCATGTATGTGTATGTGCACTTAATACACACACATATACAGTGGAATAATTGACTGGCTCTGAAAAGAGTTCAGTGCAGCACCTGAGTCAGCACAAACACTGGCGGAAGGAGAATTCGGATCACCCCATCTATTCGATAATGCATCTTCTCTGCATTACATGGGCTCCATCACTCTGTGGTTCACACGAAACTGAGATGCCATGATGCCAAACACATTCTCCACAGTCCTCCTGGCATGTGACAGGTGGAAGTTGAAGATCCTCTGGTCAACAGGGATGGCTCTTCCTGGGTAAAGACACAGAAAATGTTGTCCGAGAGGAAATGCTTCATCTCTGACAAACACAAATGGTTCCAGACCGAGGAGCTCACCATTAGGGAGGGACAGTTCATCGGGGAGATCAAGTGTTCCATCTCTGAGAGCTCTTCCAAATGCAGAGGCAGACAATGTGCCACCATCACTGCTCTTGCCATAGGCACCAATGTCTCCCACTCTAAAAAGGTAACTGGCGTCCACCATTGCCAGAAGAACAATAGAGAATTGTCCCTTTTAGTAATAAAGGGACCCAGAATGAACAGGATCTTTCATGGTAACGTGCCCCCAAGCAGTTTGGAAAGGCCCATCGATTACCAAATCCCTCAGCAATCGCCCTCCAATCTGACTCCTAAGGCACCGACAGTTACGCTCCTTCCAAACTGCCCCAAACGGCTGTAGCCATAGATGGCCCTATTCCAACTACAGTGGATTTGCCCACCTTGAAGCTTTTGGAGATGGTGTGGCAAGAGTCACCAGTTGCCAGAAACTTAGAATTGCATAAGGCATGTGTTTTAAAGAATAATAATGTATTTAGAAACTACTATCCAGTAACTTGTCAATGTTTCATCATAAACCTAAGTACACTACAGCAAGATACTCAAGATTTCACAATGAAATAATGAAAATTAGTAACAAATCACAATGCAATCGTCCTGGTAAATGAATCTGGTCCCAAATGGAGATATTACTTACAATAACCAAGTGCAAACACTTTCTGTCAATATTAGAAGATGTTTATTAGCTACAAGCTGCAGCCATCATCATTACAACCCTGATATCTATCATATATCATAAAATAATTAATTTTAACGCAAAAACAAAGTAATATTAAATGTTTACTCACTGTAAACGTATTGCTAGCTGTTCTGCAGGACCTGTTCCCTGACCCGAAAGTACTCCTGGTGAAAGTCCTCATCCAGCTGAGGCTCTTGGATTAAAGGGTGAAACTCTCCATGCTCATTCCATGACTAGAGGATAGGGTGAACTCACAGCCTTCTGCTTTGCAGACGCTTTCGTCACTGTCACAGCAATAGCAGTGCAAGCACGTCATGATGTGTGGATAAAAAAAACCCCAACGCCTTGGTGTGTGATGTCATATCCGGTTGCTGCTCATATTCACAGTGGTCTCCAAAGAAGTTTCGCATGCTGAAAGTCTAGCGTGACCGCCCTTTTAGAACAAGAATAGACTGACAAGTTTCAGATGATAGTTTTTTTTTCCTGGCCGTTTTGAGTCTATAATCGAACCCACATATGCTGATGCTCCAGATACTCAACTAGCCTACAGAAGGCCACTTTTATTGCTTTTTTAATCAGCACAATGGTTTTATTTTAAAAGGGTTTTCTATTTTCAGCTAGCTTTTTAACATGATAAACCTGGATTAGCTCTCAAATGTGCAGTTGAAACACAGGAGTGATGGCTGCTGAAAATAACCCTCTTTACGCCTGTGTAGATATTCCATTAGAACTCATCAATTTCCAGCTATAATAGTCCTTTACAACATTAACAATATCTAGACTGTATTTTTGATCAATTTAATGCTATTTTAATTGAAATAAGCATGCTTTTATTTCAAACCCTAGGGAATTTTAAAATGACCTCAAACTATTTTTAACAGTTAATATCTTTATTATTAGTATGATTATTAACAGCCCAAAGTGTGTCAAGAAAACATTCCCCACACCATCACACCACCTCCACCAGCCTGGACTGTTGACACGAGGCAGGTTGGGTCCATGGATTCATGCTGTTGGTGCCAAATTTCTGACCCTACCATCTGTGTTCCTCAGCAGAAATCGAGATTCATCAGATCAGGCTACATATTTCCAGTCTTCTTCTGTCCAGTGTTGGTGAGCCTGCGCCCACTGCAGCCTCAGCTTTCTGTTCTTGGCTGACAGAAGTGGAACCCGATGTGGTCTTCAGCTGTTGTTCAGTTTTTTCTTTATTGCACCATTCTGTGTAAACTCTAGAGACTGTTGTGTGTGAAAATCCCAGGAGATCAACAGTTACAGAAATACTCAAACCAGCCCCTCTGGCACCAACAATCCTGCCACCCTCTGAAACCTGAAACTGAGCTGCTGGCCCATCCCGTACCTGCATGATTTTATACATTACACTAAATTATTTAAATATTTTATGTCGTGTTTTTACTAATTACTCTTTGCTTTGAGACGCAAGTAATTTACTGTTAATGGCGCCCCTTGTGGGAAAAAAATATACATAGTGTGTGTGCACTGCTAATGCATATAAGATCCTTACTGCTAATAAGAGCCAAAGCAAAGTTAAAGCAATAAAATGTGTTGATTTTGTTAAGAAAAAAAAAGGACATGACACGTGATCACAGAGCAAACTTTTCACCAGTGTGTATCTAAATGCTAGTTTTGCGTCTCTGCACTAACAATTGTCCTGGACTTGATAATATCAGTGAGAATGTAGCTCTGATTTACAGACATGATTATTAGTCCACAAACACGATCCTAAATCATTTAAATGTTTTTATGTAGTGTTTTTACTAATTATTCTTTGCTTTGAGACGCAGGTAATTTAGTGTTAATGGCGCCCCCTTGTGGAGAATCTATATTTAACCTGATAAACATTACAACAGATTACACTTGTGTGTGGTTTGGGACACGCCCACAGTGGACTGGTGATAATTAGTTACTTAGACTATACACTCACCATCCACTTTAATAGGAATACCTGTACACCTGCTCATTTATGCAGTTACCCAATCAGCCAATCATGTGGCAGCAGCACAATACATAATATCATGCAGATACAGGTCAAGAGCTTCAGTTAATGTTCACTTCAAACATCAGAATGGGGAAAATGTGTGATTTCTGTGACATTAACTGTGGCCTGGTTGTTGGTTCCAGATCGACTGGTTTGAGTTTTTCAGAAACTGTTGGATCATGTGACCATGATAGCCTCAGATTCCTGTTCCTGGCTGACAGAAGAGGAACCTGATGTGATCTTCTGCTTTTATAGCTCATCCACCTCCAGGTTTGATGTGTTGTGCGCTCTGTGATGCTTTTCTGCGCACCACGGTTGTAAAGAGTGATTATATGAGTTACTATAGACTTCCCGTCAGCTCAGACCAGTCTGATCATTCTCCTCTGATCTCTCTCATCACCAACGTGGTTCAGCCTGCAGACTCTCCGCTCACAATGTGTTTTTTGTTTTTCGCACCATTCTGTGTAAACTCTAGAGACTGTTGTGTGTGAAAATCCCAGGAGATCAGCAGGTTCTGAAATACTCAAACCAGCCCATCTGGTACCAACAACCATGTCACAGTCAAAGTCACAGAGATCACACTGTTTCTTCATTCTGATGTTTGATGTGAACATTCACTGAAGCTCTTGATCTGTATCTGCAGGATATTTTGCATTGTGCTGCTGCCACGTGATTGGCTGATTAGATAACTGCATGAATGTGCAGGTGTACAGGTGTCTCTAATAAAGTGGATGGTGAGTGTATAGTGAATAGGACGCGGTTTGGGACACGCCCACAGTGGGCTGATGATGGTGTTATGTGGACTATATAGTGAATAGGATGCGGTTTGGGACACGCCCACAGTGGACTGATGATGGTGTTATGTGGACTATATAGTGAATAGGATGTGGTTTGGGACACGCCCACAGTGGACTGATGATGGTGTTATGTGGACTATATAGTGAATAGGATGTGGTTTGGGACACACCCACAGTGGACTGATGATGGTGTTATGTGGACTATATAGTGAATAGGGTGTATTCAGACCACTCAGTTCAGCTTTAAGGTCTATAATGTACTACACCATAACAGACACTAGACGGCGCCATTGACTCGTATTAATACACTGCTGTGCTGTTAATTACAGCCTCAGTATGAAAAACACAGAGTGTTAATGCCGAGTATTTATGCAGAGTGTTTTATTCCAGGTGTTTTACACAGCGTGTACTCTGTGTGTTTATGCTGAGTGTTTACTCTGTGTTTATGTTCAGTGTTTATGCGGAGTGTTTACTCTGTGTTTATGTCGAGTGTTTATGCTGATTGTTTACTCCATATTTATGTTTGGTGTTTATGCCAAGTGTTTACTCAGTGTTTATGCCGAGTGTTTACTTTGTGTTTATGTTGAGTGTTTACTCTGTGTTTATGCCGAGTGTTTACTTTGTGTTTATGTTCAGTGTTTATGCCGAGTGTTTACTTTGTGTTTATGTTCAGTGTTTATGCCGAGTGTTTACTCAGTGTTTATGCCGAGTGTTTACTCAGTGTTTATGCCGAGTGTTTACTTTGTGTTTATGTTCAGTGTTTATGCCGAGTGTTTACTCAGTGTTTATGCCGAGTGTTTACTTTGTGTTTATGTTCAGTGTTTATGCCGAGTGTTTGCTCAGTGTTTATACCGAGTGTTTACTCAGTGTTTATACCGAGTGTTTACTCAGTGTTTATGCCGAGTGTTTACTTTGTGTTTATGTTCAGTGTTTATGCCGAGTGTTTACTCAGTGTTTATGCCGAGTGTTTACTTTGTGTTTATGTTCAGTGTTTATGCCGAGTGTTTACTCAGTGTTTATGCCGAGTGTTTACTCAGTGTTTATGCCGAGTGTTTACTCAGTGTTTATGCCGAGTGTTTACTCAGTGTTTATGCTGAGTGTTTACTTTGTGTTTATGTTCAGTGTTTATGCCGAGTGTTTATGCTGAGTTTTTACTCTGTGTTTATGTTGAATATTTATGCCCAGTGTTTACTCTGTGTGTTTACACTCGGTGTTTACTCTGTATTTATGCCAAGCGTTTACTCTGTGTGTTTACACTCGGTGTTTACTCTGTATTTATGCCAAGCGTTTACTCTGTGTTTATGTTCAGTGTTTATGCCGAGTGTTTATGCCGAGTGTTTACTCTGTGTGTTTACGCTCTGTGTTTACCCTGTATTTATGCCGAGTAGCCCGAGTGTGGTTCCTCACAGGGCGTGGTGGAAAAGTCTAGTACAGAGACACACTGTTCTTGGTGTGTGTTTTCCAGGTTGCGTGCCAGTGTGGCTTCTCTTTTTCCTTCTCTCTCTCTCTCTCTCTCTCTTTCTCTCATGATTTTTTTTTGCTTTTTCCATTTTCACTTTTCTCATTCTCATTTCTCATTTCTTTTGTCACCTTCTAATGATATTATTATTAGTAGTAATATTTGTACCTTGTGTTTTTTTACCCATGTACAGATATAAAGGTGGCTGAACAGCATTCAGTCATGTGGTTTGGGTTTTATTAGAAAGCCATCTGAGTTACCGTTGAGTTCCCATTGCCTGAGATTAGCTGACTTAATGTTTTATTCCCCATCACACTAAATAAATAGCCTGATAAATAGCCTCAAGATACACACGTGACTCAGTCTGAGCAACTCTCATTGCTCTTAATCCTCTCCTTCCATGGTAACATATTTTTCCCTTCTTTTTCTCTCCATAATTGCATGTTCTGATGTACCAGGCCAAACCACACGTCTGTGTAAAAGACTGAGTCGAGATGGTGAGTCATGCTCCATGCTGAGTAGAAAACCACACTCTTACACTGTGTATAAAAACACACACAGTCAGGTACAAAAGTCTCTTGCGATGTGAAGTAAAAATGGTCTTATGTATGAGAAAAGAAACAGAGACAAATTACACGTCCACGTTTCCACCTTTCAACTAGCTTTTGTTTAGTCCTGCCGCGCCCGCCCCGTTTCCTGTCAGTACTCGGAGCTAACATATCACAGAAATGTTAAACAAATGAGCTCACATTATTAGTGAGTCATTTGTGTTATTACAAGGCTGTGCGTCCATATTAAACTCTCTAAAATAAAATGTAAAATGTGCCCAAATACACAGTTTGGATCAATGGCAAAATGTTATCTGTTCATCTGGTGGTAGCAAGGATAAGTCCATACAAATCCTTATTTTTGAGATATTACACTAACAAGACTTCTCTACTGATGGACTTGCAGACAGATTGACAGCAGAAATCCTACCTAACCAGTAATTGTGTTAGGTAGGGCATTGTGTTCCTGAACATGAACATGTAAGTAACAACTTTCTATGACAAACAGGAAGGAAGCGATTGAAGAAAAACATTTTCAGACATTTGACCTTGCTGTGATCTCGACCCTGTCTAATCAGTTCATCTGCTGGTTATAGTGATCAAAAGTTGAAGGCTTTTTCTCTTCTTTGGTTTCTGCTTAATTTGATAGCAAGTGGCTTGATAATACACGAGTGACCTAACATATGAGAGAGCTCATATATAAACTCTAAACTAGCTAAAAACTGGACTAACCTTTTTGCGGATCTTACTTCTAGGCATGAGAGGATGTAAGCTTCAACAGAAAATGGGACAGGATGACTAAACTCCATCCACACACACCCACACACACACCCACACACACACACACACACACACACACACACGATACCTCGGCATCTGGATAACCCAGCTTGTTTACTTGTTTTCATGTTTACTTGAGGACTACCGAGCCACATGAGGTCAAAAATGAGTTAAGCACATACACATCATTACTGAGAAGTACTTTATTCTCCCATGGTGTCCTTTGTTATTTCTCAAAGTTTTGGTGTAATATTAAAAAAAAACAGATAGGCCTATCTTTACAGTCTCTATCCTGCAGCCAATAATCATCTGGGATGAATATGCAACACAGGCAGCCGTATCCAATTAATGTTTCATGTTTTATTCACATACAGACAGAAGAGAGTAGATTTGAGGCATCATATGAGAAAGAAACCTTTAGCTGAGGATGTTCTACCTGAATAAAAGTGTACAAATGCCTTGATATTCACTGGTCTTATGGTGTTTAGCCATTTTGGCACATTACAAATGGTTTGGTGCAACAGAAAGCTAATACTGTAGCTCACGTCAGATAACATTATTATGAAGTATTACACATATTAATCTGCTACAGGCAACATACTTAATAATGTGAACCTTCCAGTGTAACCGGTGCTGAAGGTAAGCCTACAGCTTATGATAATTTGTAAGACATGTACGAGACGTGCGCAATTCGTGTCTCATCAGGGTCATTTACTAATTGGGAAAATGTAATAACCATGCTGCAATTTTTGTTGTTGAGGCAAAATGTGTGCACGTTGTGCCTACGTTAAACATCTAGCATATTGAAAAATTAGTAAATTTATGATAATTTATCAGAATAAAAAAACATCAATATTAAAATTTTTAAAAAAATAGTTCATAGCTGAATTTTGGCACATGGATGCATTTTCTTTAGAAAAATATCTTTTGTACCTTTTGCAAAATTGCTTAGTAATTTTTCTGGGAATCAAAATTAAAAAAGGACAAAACAAAAAAAGGTATATTAAATTGAAAAAAATAAGGGAAAAAACGTAAATGATTGACAATAACAGACATTCTCATCTTACTCAACATCTTGTAGTTTAACCCTTAATGAGAGATAATAAAGATTCAGTGTGTCAATAGTGACATCTTATCGATATATTTCTTTACAAAAAAAGTAAAAAGAGGTAAACCAAGAGAAAAATAATGGAAGGCTATGATTCATCTCCTCAAGACATAAAGTGAACAAGCAACACAATGATGTGATCGCATGAAAGTTTTACATTTTGTAGCTGGAATTAAAATAAAACAGAGGAAAAAAAACCCGAAACAGGATTAAATATCACAACTGATCGAAAAGGAAATGTGACATCCTGTGTGTGTGTGTGTGTGTGTGATTACACAGAAACATGTATGTATTAACATATTTAAGTATGACTATAATGTTACTTGTAAGGTAAAGTATATAGTTTAAAAACAATCATGAACATCTTAGCTCATAGAGAATACATTCACCAAAACAGAAGCGATTGAAAAGCAGATATGACCAAACGACAGCTTTATTAAAGCTTAAAAACATGTTGAGTTTATATCATTTATTGAGATTAATGAGAAAATTTATAAAACCAAACAGCATTTGAGAACAAAGTGCTATATTCTGTAAGTGTTCATTAATCTACTGTACTTCTTCATTGGCTCAGAATTTCATCTGAATTAATCTCAGGTACACCTTATGGAGCTGGAAATTACAAAAGATTTAATAGCTGCAACGTCAAAACAACATCTCATATCTGATCAGAAGGAACGACTCTTCACCCAGACACAACCTTACGTCTCGCACTATCCGGCGTCACCCAGCTGAGGTTGGGTTTCCTTCCGAGTCTGGTTCCTCTCAAGGTTTCTTCCTCATATCATTTCATTTCCTCACCACCGTCGCCTCTGGCTCGCTCATTAGGGATAAATTTATACATTTAAAATTTACATCCTGAATTTATATATTTCTGTAAAGCTGCTTTGTGACAACGTCCATTGTTAAAAGCGCTATACAAATAAAATTGAATTGCAAGTAGCACATAGCACATATGGACGTATTTAAAACCAAGCTTTTTATATAAAAAAATTCTGCATGGCAGCTGAAGAATCCTGCTCATGGGTTAAACTTCATGTGGGAGATTCTGACACGGATGCAGTTGCAGTTTTATTAGAAGAGCAAGCAAACAAATCCAACACGTGAATCGAAATCATGAACATTACACAGGCAGAGGTCAGGTGATCCGTGAACAGCAAGGTCAGGGAATATCCAAATACACAAACCAGGAAACAGAATTAGATCAAGGACTGGAGTATCACAACACGGAACAGAACGGCTCGCAAAGGTCAGGAAGGTAAACACTGAACGATACTTCACCCCGAACAACGAAACACGAGGGTTTAAATACAGAAACTATTAAAGGGGGAAACTGAAAACAGGTGAGAGTAATCAGGACACACCAGGGATACAATCAATGACAAGACGTGAATCAAAACCAAACACATGTGGCAACGTAACAAACACATGACAACATGGGAGAATGTGCCGTTGTGCTGTGAGTGGTTCTTCTTCTTCTTCTTCTTCTTCTTCTTCTTCTTCTCTGCGTGCTGAGAGCTTCTGTCTGCAGCACTCGGCCCGAGGAGGAAATATGTGACAAAACTATTGTGCTCTTGACATTCAGCAGTAAAACAACAGGCCATATCTGGTAGCTGATGGATCAGACAAACCACAGTTTTGTCTTTTTTTTTTAAAAAAATGAGAAGTAATGCAGTTTAACCAGCTTTCTTTTCGAGTCTTTTCCACAAAGAGAGTGATTATCTGACAAGTAATGCTAAACTTTCAGGTCTTACCCTGACAGTTTCCAGCTGAATTCCCCCCTCCCCCATTAACATCCTTATTATTTATGATGAAAGATAATCATTTAAACTTTTAATAAAAAGCAGAACAACCAAAAAAATATACAGGGTGAAGTCATCTTTATTTATATAACACATTTAAAAGACAAGTGTAGGCCAAAGTGCTGCACATCATCTCAGCTAAATCTAAACGATGAAATGAAACACGAAGGAAATAAGATTTAAAAAATAAATAAAAGGATAAGAAATAATAAAACTACAGCAGTAAATCAAAAAAAAAAAAAAAGAAGTAAAATATTAAAAGACAAAACCATGGATAAAAATACAGGACAAAACCAGAAGAGCTGATACTACAGATCTTTAAATGCTTGGGAAAATAAATATGTTTTTAAATTAGATTTAGAAGGAAGATTTAAAAGGAATGCCTTCATGAAAAAGTTCTACAATCTTGGATCTGTGATTGAAAAGACCCGTCACTTCTGAACTTCTTCTGAGTCGGAGGAAAGGTTAAAAGTAGCTGATTAGATGATCTCAAAGCTCTGGAGATAGCTTGAAGACAAAGGAGATTGGAGATTTAACTCAGATCCAAGCCATGCAGAGATTTATAAAGAAATCACAAAACCTTGAACTCGGTTCTGTAGTTGACTGGCAGCCAGTGGATGGAGGCCAAGACAGGAGAGCTGTGTTCCTCTTGGTGGTGCTGGTCTCGAGCAGAGCAGCTGGGTTTTGGACCAGATGAAGGTGAGAAGACAACTGAAGACTGCTGATTTTTTTATTAGTGACTTATTTAAATAACTACCTGGGTTTTATTTCCATCAGTATCGTCATCGCCAAGATTTTAATCCAAATGTGACAGTTATAAAATGCTATAAAATCTAAACAGACAACCTGCATCAGAGGAAGAAAACGGTGCTAAGCAGCAGAACAGCAGGGCTAGAAGATATCAATGTTTTTGTGTTGCTTTGACTTTGTTACATGGAGGAAAAAACGGAACCACTCACATGTAAACGTTCATGTCCAAGAACCTCACCTTCCTCCCAGCCTGGACGTTAAGACCAATATTCATCTTTCCATTGTGGATAAGATTTTTCTCCAGCATTCTCAAATGAAAAAATGCTAAACGCTGTTAACATCTGAGGTTGCGACAGTGATTTTGTGAGTGCAGACCACGCCCCGAAACTAAAAGACACCAAGAGTGATTGTGGAGATGAAAAAAGTGGAGAGAATGCTGTCTGTAAGCGAGCAGACTGTCCCTATACACACTCTTAGGTAGAAATGGAGAGAAAGATAGGAATTTATATTAAGCTTACTAGAAAGAAGACAGAGCTTCAGGCTTGGTCTTTCAGCCTTGGGGTTTATACCATCATCCAATAATTGGTGAACTAGTATGTTTTTAGACAGTGTGAGGAAACTGGAGAGAACCCAGAGGAAATCCACGTGAACACATTGAGAACATACAAAACTCCATATACACAGTAACCCGAGCTCAAGATTAAACCAAGACCCTGGAGTTGGGAGGCAGCAGCTACATGCTGCACCTCTTTGCCACTGTATATATTTAAATATGTAGATTTTATAGCAACATTTAATAGTTGGCGAGCCAGCCAGGAGGTTAAAAGACAAGTTTCATCTTTCCATTGTGGACACAAGAGTTTCCTACGTCACACTAAAGTGAAGAAATATCACGCTGTTAGCATCTGAAGTTGCGTTTTGTGAGTCCAGACCACACCCTCAACTACAAATTGTAGGGGAAATTGGGAGAAAATGAGCTTCCCATTGTGGATATCACTCTGACGAGACTGAAGCTAACTTGTCATTAGCGTCCAGGGATGTGGCGCTGATTAACAAGTTGCACCAAAAGAGTGTTTTTTAGTTTATTTACTTAAAAGATGTAGATTTTATACTAACATCTAATAACTGGTGAGCCAGCCAAGACAGTATATATGAAAGTGGATATGAAAATCTTCTACATCCCAGTAAAACTGATCTATTATAGAATGGTTGAGATTGCCAATGGCAGAAACAATGACTGTTGGCTGTGTTTCATTTTCAAAAAGTACCCAAGACATGAGCTTAGTTCTTCATACACGGTTTATTGGAAACTTAAAAATAGTACAGTAGCAATGAGGTAATATAGCTTATAACGTAGTTTCATTATAAAGAATAAACTAGTACAGTTGCGTTCAAAACACAGCTTTCATACTTCAGAAGTGAATTTCGAAACATATCCGTTCACTTCATCACAGTATTTTCCCTTCAGCAAGACCTGTAAAAAATATGCATGTAAACTTTAAGTCAGTAGAACGTTTCCTTTTGTTCCTATTTTTCCATTTCAAAAAATTCTCCCATTTTTTGTTGCCTATAGATTAGAAACCCATTATTCTGTCGACAGTGTAAGTTGATTTATTATCTTAACAACAGTTTAATACAGTGGTACAGTTGCATTAAATATTACAAAATACTCAAAATATCAATTAAAACACCATTTGTTTGCAACGGCTCTGTTATCTCAGTAAGAGTAATGATGTTATAAATGAGTCGGATTTCAGTGGTCAGTAGACGGACTGGCCCCAGACGCAGGCGAGCAGGGCGGAGCTCAGGACCGCAGTGAGGGAAAGCTGGACGTAGGAGGCGCCGTTCAGCTGGACGGGGTTGCAGTTGTCTGTGCTACAGCAGGACTGAGAGATGGAGTAATTCGCACCCAGGATGGAGTTGGAGATGGTCGTGTTACACAGATACGACTCTACACAGCCCTGATAGTTAAAGCCCAGGAAGCCAGCGATGCCTGAGAAACCTGAGGAGGAGAAACGAGAAGACGAAAGCTTAGAGACAGCATGGCTCTCTTCCAAAAAATACAACAATTACAACTTTTACTAAAACTATTTCCTAAATGCTAGCGTTAGCACTACCATGCTAGTGAAAGAAGTGAAATACGACCAAAATTAAAAACAAGTGAGACAACAATAAGGTTTTAACTTTTCAACCTTCTTTTGCATGTAAAGATTTAAAACTCAGTGGTTTGCTAAATCCTCATATATTTAGCTTGATGTATTGAAATATTGATATATTAAAAACAATCTAAATGTAAATTCACGTATCATCCATAAGGTTCCTGGTTGTAAATTCGACTTCGAGTGCAATTTCACAGTAGGAAAGTTTACAGCATCAGCCTGTGTGTTCTGAGATTCGCCTGATTGTTCAGGCCATGCAGTTAGATTTCACACGTGTGCCGTGACTCATATAAGTGTTTAACTACGCCAGATTTCCATCCAACAGTACATTTCTAACCGGTCTGTAAGAACTCGAGTGAAACAGAGGAAGTGTTTCAGAGGAAATGTGGGAGAGAAGGAGTGGGAATGGTGATGAATCGGTGAGTGAGACTCACTGGCTCTTGCTGTGGTGCACACAGACGTGTTGGTGGTGCAGGTCATGGACGAGGGGTTCAGACAGATTCCAATCAGACTCACTGAACACTTATTACAGGTCAGAGACTCCGCTAGAGAGAGAGAGAGAGAGAGAGAGAGAGAGAGAGATTATTTAAAATATTCTTCTTAAGTATGCTCTTCCTATTAAGCTGTTAAATGATATTATTTAATTTAGTATATTATTATTATTATTATTATTATTATTATTATTTCCTATATACTCATTCTTTTATTTTTCTTTTGTTCATTATTAAGATACCATCTACCATCTTTATAGCTTATGTGTATGTATAATGTAGTATAATAGCTGCATTGTTGAAACTCGCTCAGTTCACACACACACATACACACGCACACACACACAAACACTCAAACACAAAGACAGACAGACAGACACACACACACACAAACATACACACCACACCCCCCACCCCCAAACACACACACACACACACACACACACACACAAACACACACAAACACACCCCCCACACACAAACACACACAAACACACACAAACACACCCCCCACACACAAACACACAAACACTCACACACAGAGACAGACAGACAGACAAACACACAAACACACCCCCCCCCCCCCCACCCCCAAACACACACACACACACACACACAAACACACAGAGAGACTTTTGTTCCTTTGATGTTGGTTTGTGGTAAAGGGATCCATTTTAAATCATCAAATTAAGAAAAAAAAATCAATATTGTTCCTTTTATGTGGTTTAAAACATCACTTTTATTATTAACTGTTATCTTTATTTAAAAATTGTCACAAAATGTTCCATTTTATTCTGCTTTTATACATTCATGAAACTAATCTTGGCAGCAAATAAGATATAACAAATGAAAGCTAAAATAAATAAAAAAAAAAGTAAAATAAAAACAAGAACATTTTTTATTTGTGTATACTATTTCTAGCTTTGACATATTATTACTTTTTATTATTTTTATTATGTTACTTCTTCATCGTTATCAATAAACTTCCCTTTGATTATTTATTTTTAAAGTAAAATTTTATTTGTAATATGTAAAAATATAAATATGTGCGTGGACTCACCAAGAGCGAAGAGTCCGAACACTGCGATGATTCCCAACAGCACACACTTCATTCTGGCACTTGGAGCGTAACACACACACACACACTCACTCACTCACTCAATGCACTGTAGACGATGTGTCCTTGTGTGTCCTGTGAGATGTGTCCTCAGCGGCGTTCCTCACAATGGACAGCCGTTTGACGTCCGGGGATATTTATACTGATGGGCAGAGGAAGAGGCCTGCGCACACACACACACACACACACACACACACACACACACACACACACACACTGTGTTTTCATTAAAGGTGATGTATGAAGGACAGAAATGTGGTTCAGCAGGCCGGGTCAGGTGATGAGGCATGATGCATGAAACCGGGCGGAGCACACACACACACACACACACACACCCTGACTGGACACTGGGTTCAGGGCCCTGGATTCATTCAGGGACGTTTTCACATTTTTGTGTTATTAAGTGCTTTTAATAAACTCATGTATCTCTAATTGGAGATAAAGTATGTTCACTTTAGACTGTTATGTCACTCTGAGAACAATTAAAGGAAAATACAGAGTCTTCTGGGCCACATTTCTGATTTCCACACACAAACACACAACCTGTTTAGTGTGTTTTCAGTTATTATAAACTAAATCTGCATCCGTCTCCTCTACCAGTCCTCCAGGACACTTCTCTTGAACTACACACAGGTGTTTATTAATCTAAACGGAGGGCTCAGAAAATCAGTGTAACGTCCTTCCAAATGTGGACAATCCCGTAACCGAGATGATTTTCGTTTGTTGTTGTTGAACATGATGGACCAAACTGTTGAACAAGGAGTGATTTACAGGTTGTGTTTGTAATCCAGAAGTCATTCTGTGGGTAAAATTTAGCTAGCTAATACACCTGACTTGCTAGCTACTCTTCTAAGCTGCTATTTAGCCCTTGCGAGCTGGCTGTGTTATGGAGTGAACAATAGTGTAACTGTGTTCAGCTATAGTGAGTAAGCAAAAGTGATGACACTTAGACATGCAAACCACTTAACAAAATTCCTTTGCACTAAAACACAAGATCTTTGAAGGACACTTCCTGGTTTAGCACGTATTTCATTCACGTATGTTTAACGAAATAAGTTTTGTTCTCAAAAAAAAAAAAAAAAAAGCACTTTTACCTTTCCTCTGAAATGCATGAAATTATAAGTAAAGGTAAATAAATGAAGATTGATACAATTTTTATATAGTACAATGAATAAAAGTGATATAGTTGTATTTCGTATAAACTTACCAGCTCTAATCTGCCTCTCAGCCTAAACAGAACTGTTTAGGATACTTAAACTTGTCAATTTTCACAGTTTTGGTGACAATAGTCATAGCAACAAGAATGATTTTCTTGTTATGACTTTATTACACGTTATTATAATTATGACTCAGCAAGTCTTTATGACAAGGACGTTTTTCTAACGAACTTCATGGATTAGAGTTAGGTCAGAGTTTTTTGGCCATTCACCTTCAGGTGATACAGTCCGGAGAATTTCTGTCCTGAAGTGTGTTTAATAATCAGCTTAAATCACCAAAATGTGCCTGAATCCGTCCCTTCAGGACCGGAATGGAAAGTTCCAGTCTTTCTCATAATTATAAATGGTTATATACATTTTTATATTTTTTATTTTTCAACTAGTAGAGATATGTTTAGTGAATAGACTTGAGCTAGCACAGGACATTTATTTTAGATTTAATTTTTATAATTTCCACTACAGGATGTGGTGACTGAACCTGCGTGGGCGTGTAGTGATTGTTGATTGTGGGCGTGGCCTGTCCAGTGTTGTTGTTTTTTATTTTATTCCAATGGGAAACAGTAGTAGCTATATATGTATATCTTCTAAAGCTAACTAGTTAAACACAAAGTAAATAACACACTAATCAGTGTGAAAATCAGTTGTTTGTTTTTGTTACGTGGAGATTAGATTAGCTGCACAAGCTAACTGCACTAGCTACATACGCTTACCAGAGGCACCAACGATCTCTGCTACTTCCTTCCAAGCTTTATTTTTTCCTCAGAATGTCTCTGTACACATTTAATGAGAGGTCACATATGACAGGATTAGATGAAACCAGGGTTAGAGGTTTTTCTTGCATCAAACAGTAAACTAACCGCAGGTAGGAACTAAAGTTGTGAGAGGGGAACTGAAGAAACGGCGGACCACATGTGATTAATCGGAGGAATCAGTTGAGACAGTTGTTAGGATTTGTTACTTTACTGAGACCTAATTTGCATAGAATTAAGAAAATCTAAAGTGAAATGTCGTTTGTTGCTGAAATCGCGACTTTGCGTGATACACGTACGTAAAAACGTAAGGTCAGCTGTCACACTGTCGTTTGCTAGTGTAAACACGGGATGAGTGACTCCCATTATCTTCAGCGCTTCAGTATATCAGACATCAGACATCACACATGTTGTCTGAAGATCATTGTGTGTATTTAATTCTTTTGTACAAACTGTTCCTGTTCTTAAGGCACCACTGACAAATGTAATTGAGTGTGTGAGCAGAACATCACGTTCCATTAAAGCTCCTGTACAACAGGATCTGAGGGCTGAAATCTACAGATAACACTGATAATATTGCTCTAAGTGTAAGTGATGACATCAAGAGTGTGTGTGTGTATGTGTGTGTGTGTGTGTGTGTGTGCTTGATATGAGCAGGACTGTAGAAACCCTGACCCTGATAAAACTCATTAGGTGTGTATCAGTTTCTGTTGTTGTTATAACAGATGGCCATGATTGTTTCCATGGGTGTGGGTTTTATCGTTATTTGTGGCCTGTGTGTAAATTGTTACGTATTTACACGACAGCAAGGCAGAACTGGATAACCGAGGAGTCAAATTACATTAATAAGTGGTTGTGACAAGACAGAGCATCTTTTCTTGTTTTTTTTTCATTTGTTTGTTTGGTAAATTCCTCCTCCTGACACACCCTCCAAACTGTAAAGTATAATGGTGTGAGATCTAGGTGATAATCTAGGCATCACACAAAAACCTAGTCATAAATTCAACGCGTTTGAAGTTCTTTATACTAACATAACATACGTAGCCACTAAAAATAAGTCTACCCCGGTGATTCCAGTAATTATTATTTACAGACCCCCAGGGTCATATTCGGAAATCCTATGTGAATTTGCGGATTTCTTCTCTAACCTGGTTGTTTCAAAGACAAAGCACTAATTGTTGGAGACTTTAATATTCATTTTGATAATCCAGAAGACTCTCTGAGAACAGCAGTTGTGTCCAGTCTTGATTCAGTGTGGGTTAATCAGAATGTAATAGGATCCACTCATAATGGTGGTAACACTCTTGATTTAATACTAACATTCGGATTAAATATAGAAAATATAATCTCATTTCTGCAGTCTGAAGCTATCTCAGATCATTATCTCATCTCAATTAAAATGTGTCTTAATCATAATATATGCACCTTGCCATCCTACTGCGTCAAATGTACTTTCACGTCAACAACTGCACAGAGTTTTATCAGCAATCTCCCAAAGAAGAAAGAACTTGACCAGGCAGCTGAATGCTTAGAATCAACTGGTGGTACCTCGAATAGTGTGTGCTACAGCAGGGGGTAGAGCTTTCTCTCACAAAGCCCCACAGTTATGGAACAGCCTTCCACTTAGTGCTCGGGGCTCAGACGCAGTCTCAGTGTTTAAGCCTATTCTGAAAACATATTTGTTTAGTCAAGCCTTTTGTGAATAGTTTCTTAGGTACAAGGGCAGGTCTGGAGGGTTTCACAGGCATAGAGTGTTGTGGTGCACTGGGATGTTTGGATGCTGGAGAGTGGCTGGTTCCCTTATGTCCCAGGGTCTCCTCATGTCTGTGTTAGCTTCTGGTTCTCCCTTTTAGTTATGTTGTCATAGCTAGTCTTGCTGGAGTCCCTGCTTGCACTCAGCATGCAAATTACATTGTGCTTAACCATTAGAGGACAAAAGCTTTGCTAACAATCTCTCCGTCTCTCTCCCACTCTCTCTCTGTTGAGCTACACATGCTACTTCTGAGATGCCAGTGATCCTGACCCCTTCTGCTCCTCCTCGCTGCCTGACCCATCCTGATGCCCTACTTCTGGTTGGAGTTCTCATCGGTTGAGATCGCTCGCTGCTGCTGGGGCCCCATATGGACGGTCTGAAGAACTGTTTGGATTGCTGGGGATGGTGCCACCTGTGGAGATGGCTTGGGGATCACATATGGGGAGCTGTACTGTACTGTACTGTAATGGCTTGGGACTGTGATTGCTGTAGTGGCTTTGGGGCTGCGGTTGCTACGAGCACCTTCGTACTCAGGACTCCATCAGTGGACAGTGGATAGATTTTAACAAACCGGACTTCCTGCAAAAACTGTGATGAATTTACTGGTTGCACATTTGCACTATTGTAGTACACCATTATAGAAGAGATTTATTTATAATCGCACTATCCATTGCACCCAGATGAGGATGGGGTCCCTTTTGAGTCTGGTTCCTCTCAAGGTTTCTTCCTCATATCATCTCAGCGAGTTTTTCCTCACCACCGTCACCTCTGGCTGACTCATTAGGGATAAATTCACATATTTACAATATATTTTTTGAATCCATTTATTTCTGTAAAGCTGCTTTGTGACAATGTCCTTTGTTAAAAGTGCTATACAAATAAAATTGAATTGAATTGAATTTGGTCTTAAATTTCTCACAGCAAAAAGTGCCTGTCAGGGGAAAGTATGTATCAAAAATATCTAATGTTTCTCATTATGATAAATTTATTATACCTATTTCGACACAACTGTTTTCTGATTTCAAGCTTGAAGGTGTCTTACTGACAGATAATTTTGCTTCTTTCAAGAAATAAACCACTGTGTGTGTTGCTGTTATTTTAAAATATTGAGTGATGGAGTGGAGTTACTGTTACCACTTCTAAATTAATTATTTTCTCAAAAAAGCATGTCCTGAAGTGTTTTATTCCTCTTACACCACAGCAATTTGCTAGGGATTACAATTTTTTTAATAATTAAAAAAAGACACATTGTAATTTTTATACATTTATAGTTAATATTTAATTATTCTAATGTTGTAGAACATCTGCAAAACAAGTTCCTGTTCACACTTACAAAACCGCTAAGCGCAAAAACTCCTGTCCTGAAGACAGAGAAAACGTACAGCTTTACTTATGACTGTTGCATAGCTCTATCACTGGAGACTCCTTCCATAAATGTTAAATAAACATCTCCTTACAGAAAACTTCACCATATTAATAATTACACATTTCAAAATCCGTTTATGTGGAGCGACCGTACACGTCCCTGTGAATGAGCTGTTACTATAGAAACGATAATGTATTAGAATGAGAGCATTAATATAAACCTGTGATTTGCAGTTGCACTACTGTTAGAGCTGCTGTTATAGAGAATAAATCAACACTAGGGTGAAGGGAACTCTGCAGAGATCCACAGCTCAGCTGGGAGAAGCTGGTCACAGCCTGGACACTCGATATTGAATCTTATTTGGAGTTTTCCAAAAGGCTTGTGTGTTGGAGACTCAGCAAACATGTGGGAAAAGGTTGTCTGGATATGACGAGACCAAAATGAAACCTTTCGGCCTTAAATAAAGTATCATGTTTGGCAGAAACCCAACACTGATCATCACCCTAAGAACACCATCTCCACAGTAAAGCATGGTGGTGGTAGCATCATGTTGAGCATTACCTTGGTCTCTTGGTTACTTATCATTTCTGCCATCCGTCCAAGATTCTCGCTAGTGTGATATCTCAAGAGCGAGTGGTTGAATGTTTGTAGGATTTATTTGGAATTACCATTGTAACCAGGGAATGAACTGATTAGATTTTGGAACTGATACAAACAGGATCAAGGTCACAGCAAGGTCAAATGTCTGAAATAGTTTTTCTTCAATAGCTTCCTTCCTGTGTGAAGTGTATTTTAATAAAGAAGGACTAGACTTGTTGGCGGTGGAGGCATCCCCATCTATGCCACTGGCATTGAGTTCTACTTATTTAATAATGGATTTAATTTTGCTCAGAATTGTCTAAGTTTCAGATTTTTTTTTATAACCAAACTCTAAATGATACTTTTTCAGAGCTTTTTCCCAGACTTGTTTTGATGCCTCTTTGGTATTTTTGTTAGTTGTGTTCCCTAACAAACTATGGGATTGTCTTGATGTATTTATATTGAGCTCACATGACAATTTAATTGCACACAGCCTGGCTCCATTTAAATAATAACATGACTTCTAATGGCTAGTGCAAGCACCAGGACTAATTTAGGGGTTTCACACCAATTAAGTCAGGCATATTTCTTTTTACATGAAAACTTTCAATATATTATTATAGGGATATTAGTCTTTATATTACATTCTTATTGGATAAAAAAATAAAAATAATCAGTGGTATCACTGGAATGTTGCTATCTCAGACTGATGGAGATGTTATTCCATTTTTATACACCATCTTCTCCATCTGTAAGATTCAATAATATCATTTTATCTACCACTCAGACACATCAGATGTTTCCTGGTGATGATCCTGCAGCTCTCCGAGACCATCAGCACTGCTGACGCTCGACCTCAACATTTATGCCATAACTCCAAAAACACTCAGTATCTGGAATATAATCCTGGTTAAAGTGGAAGGTGTGTGTAAAGGCGGCGGAGAGAAATCACACACAGCTGAAGAAAGGGCTCTTGTTGGACTATTCTCCATGTTTAGCTAGCTCACTAAGATAAAATCAGGTTTGTTTAGATGAGGACTGTGGCATCTCGAACGCTGTTGGCCGATATGTAAAGCATCAGTGAAGCATTTCAACATGCCGTCACTCTGACTTCCTGTTTCAAGAGGAAATCATGGTAAGACCTTTCAAGACATTTCATGAGGAATGTAAGCACACCTTTGCCTTTTTTTCATGTTTCCTTTTTTAAACTTTGGGGAAAATGTTTTAAGGTAAACTAAGGTTGTTAGTCATCTTGAGGCTGGTTGGTTTGGTTCAAAAATGTAAACTATTTATTTAGGAATTTCTTTAAAAGCTTATTTACAGGTAATGAACTAGAGAATACTTCCGAACTCAAGCAGGTTGGAGAAGTAAGCATGGTCACTGTTTATATAATGCACCAGGAAAGTATGACACATTATCAACAATCAATCAGTCGGTTTTAAAGCAGCCTTCCTGGTCGTGGTCGAAATACAGTCAGGTCCATAAGTACTTGGACAGTGACACAATTTTCAGAATTTTGCCTCTGTACACCACCACAATGGATTTGAAATGATGTGATCGAAGTGTAGACTTTCAGCTTTAATTCATGGGGTTTAACAAAAATATTGCATTAACTGTTTAGGAATTATAACCATTTTTTTTACAGAATCCCTCAATTTTCACAGGCTCAAAAGTAATTGTACAAACTAAAATAATCGTAAATATTAGGATTATTTTTAATACTTGGCTGCAATGACTGCCAGAAGTCTGGAACACATGGACATCACCAAATGCTGACATTTAAGAACATTTAATTTCCAACTCCTTGGGTTGCTTTTGCTGTACGTTTTGGATCATTATCCATCTGTACAGTGAAGCTCTGTCCTATCAGTTTTGCAGCATTTGACTGAATCTGAGCAGAAAGTATAGCTCTATACACTTCAGAATTCATCCTGCTACTTCTGTCAGCAGTCACATCATCAATAAACCCCAGTGACCCAGTTCCATTGGCAGCCATACATGCCCATGCCATAACACTGCCTCCACATGTTTGACAGATGTGGATGTGCAGATGTGCTTTGGATCATGAGCCCTTCCTTTCCTTCTCCATACTTTTCTCTTCCCATCATTCTGGTACAAGTTAATCTTACATCAGAACTGCTCAGGCTTTTTTAGAGTTTTTTTTTAGTCTTTCTGTTCTTGAGTGTTACAGTAAACAGTCTGTATTTACGTTCATGAAGGTGTCTCTTGATTGTAGACTTTGATAATGATAGGCCTACCTCCTCCAGAGTGTTCTTGATTGGCTAGATGTTGTGAAGGGGTTTTTCTTCAACAAGGAAAGAATTCTGTGATCATCCATTTTAGCTGTTTTCCGTGGTCTTCCAGGACCTTTGGTATTGCTGAGCTTGCATTCCTTCTTTTTAAGAATGAACCTATTTGTTGATTTGGCCCTCCTAAAGTTTCTGCTATCTCTCTGATAGGTCTGTTTTGTTTTTAAAGCCTAATGATGGCCTCCTTCACTTGCATCAACACCTCTTTGGACCACATAGTGAGAGTTTCCATGAACAGCTACCAAATGCAAATTCAACACTTGGAATCAACTCTCAAGACCTTTTATCTCCTTAATTTGTCATGAAATAAAGAGGAAACAGGTCACACCTGGCCATGCAACTGTTTATCAGTCGAGTGTCCAATTACTTTTAAGCCTGTGAAAATGGAGGTACTATTTAAAAAAATGGCTGTGGATAATGCATCTGGAACATCTGTAATAACTTTGATTGATTCACAAAGCGGTTGAGTGTATCTTCACGATGTACACGCGCTCATCACACTCAAAACTCCACGTGTACTATACACACCTCATTTTAATACACACTGATTGTTTTGAGCTTTATTGTAAGGGTTTGATTATTAGTACTGTAGGTCACATGACCATCACATGTCTTGTAGGCTGTAACTGTGCTGGGAACTCAATAAGTTACCTAAACGCTGCTTCTCTCACATGTCCTTTTAAACATCATCTATATATCATCTGTGTTTTTACACTCAGTACTCAGTTTCAGGAGAAAAGAGTAAGCTCTTCTTTCACTGTCTTTATACTGTAGAAAAAACTTTTCCCACTCTTCATTATAGAGAAGGTAAAACATGCAGTAACGTTTGCACACACGCTCACCTGCATATATAACGGCTTCGTCATTTAAACTAATCCAGTCTGAAAAAGACTTAAGAGTAGAAACACGATAGATATTTAATGTTTTTGGACTAGGGGAGAGAACCGATTTGATAAAATAATGTAATATTCAACAGAACTGTATAACAAAGGCATCCACTATGATACGTATTTTTAAAAAGTAGTATAAAATTAATAAATTTGTCTTTGATTAAGGCTCTTTTTATCCGAGATTCTCGTCTGCACGATATCTCAAGAATGGGTGGCTGAATTGGAACTGATCCAAACAGTATCAAGGTCACAGCAAGGTCAAATGTCTGAAACAGTTTTTCTTTAATTACTTCCTTCCTGTTTATAAGTACATTTTAATATATAGTACAGTGGTTATAAAAAGTTTACACACCCCTGTTAAAATGGCAGGTTTTTGTGATGTAAAAGAATGAACCTAAGATAAATCATGTCAGAACTTTTTCTACCCTCAGTGTAAAATTGCAAGATATACAAATAAAGTGGAAAACAATCAGAAACATTTTTTTATGGAAAAAAAGGAAAAATAAAAAGCTTACAATAACCTGGCTGCATAAGCGTGTATCTTTTGTATCTTTTGATTTTATTACTTCACGCTGAGTCTATCAGCATGGCATGTCATGACATGGCAATATTTTCTCACTCTGTCTTGCAAAAACATTCTAAATCCATCAAATGGTAAGAGCATCTCCTGTGCACAGCTCGCTTCAGGTCACTCCACAGATTTTTAGCTGGATTCAGGTCTGTGCTCTGGCTAGGTCATCAAAAACATCAATCTTCTTTTGTTTAAGCCATTCATTTGTTGATTTGGATGCAAGCTTTGGGTCATTGTCATGCTAAAGGGGAAATTCCTTTTCATCTTCAGCTTACTAGCAGACTCCTGAAGGTTTTGCACTAAAACTGATTGGTATTTGTAGCTACTCATGATTCCCTCCACCTTGAAAAAAGCCCCAGTTCTGGCTGGAGAAAAGCTGGAGATGCTGCCACCACCATGCTTCACCGTGGGGATGGTGTTCTTTTGGTGATGTGCCAAACATATCTTTTGGAATTATGGAATTATTATAACTTTTGGAATTGGTCTCATCAGACCATAACACATTTTGCCACATGGTTTGAGGTGATTTAGTTGATCTTGGATGTTTCTTGTGAGAAAGGACTTCCGTCTAGCCGCCTACCCCACAGCCCAGACATGTGAAGAATATGAGAGATTGCTGTCACATGCAGAGAGTAGTCAGTACTTTTCAGATATTGAAGCTCCTTTAATGTTGCTGTAGGTCTCTTGGCAGCCTCCCTGGTAAGCTTTTGCCTTGTCTTTTTATAAATTTTGGAGGGACGTCCTGTTCTTGGTGATGTCACTGTGGTGCTCCATTTTCTCCACTTGTTGATGATGGCCTTCATGGTGTTCAATGGTACATCTACTGTTTTGGAAATTCTTTTATACCCCTCTCCTGAGCGATATCTTTCTACTCTGAGATCCTGTACAGGCTTTGTAAGCTCTTTGGCTTCAGCAGTCAGATGAAACCAAGAAGATGTGAAGAAAATCCTACAGAAACAGCTGATCTTTATTTGGGGCTAATCAAGAATCAATAAGAATAATTTCATTGAAGACAGCTGTATGATAATTACTTTTGAACATGAGATTGAATGTGATTGGTTCATTCTGAACACAGCCACACCCCCTGTTATAAAAGGGTGTGCACACTTATGCAACCACATTATTGTAACTTTTTTAATTTTTCCTATTTTTTCCTAAAATGTTTCTGATTGTTTTTCACTTCAATTTTTATACGTTGTAATTTCACACTGAGTTTGGAAAAAGTTCTGACATGATTTATTTGGTTTCATTTTTTCCACAACAAAATCTGCCACTTTAACAGGGGTGTGTAAACTTTTTATTTCCACTGTAACTAGTAGGACTGGATTTGGTGATGGAGGAATCCTCGTTCATGCCGTTGGACTCGAGTTCGTCTTTGTTGGTTGTATTTGAGACAGGAAAACAATATTCTTATATTTTAACCCATCACTGGATGATCATTCTGGTATGAATGAGTTTCATGTGACGTGACAAAGACTTTTTGACCAATTTTGATTTATTTGTAATCATCCTCATGACAGCTGGAGAACATCAACTGCATCCAGCACCTGATCAGAAAGCACACAGCCAACATCATCTCAAGCACTTCACTCTTTTTTAGCCCCAATACACATTTCCAGACAGATTTTACTTCTTACATTTTATACCTTAATGTGTTTCCAGTTCACCAAAAAAAAAAAAATCCCTTTTTTTTAGGATACAAAGAATTTGTGTAAGGATGAGTGTGTAAACACTCACACAGGTTTGGCATTTCAAATCAAGTGGAACAAGTGGCAAATATATGAGAAGGTAATTTAAATGAATTTAAAACAACTGGGTTTTTGGCATTTTTGGCAAGTT
The DNA here is from genome assembly GCF_027358585.1 of Pangasianodon hypophthalmus. Lineage (NCBI taxonomy): Eukaryota > Metazoa > Chordata > Actinopteri > Siluriformes > Pangasiidae > Pangasianodon > Pangasianodon hypophthalmus. The sequence continues at coordinate 4,124,876 of NC_069718.1, forward strand.
TGAACATCTAGCATATTGAAAAATGAGTAAATTTATGATAACAATTGATCAGAATAAAAAAACATCAATATTAAAAAAAAATTTAAAAAATAGTTCATAGCTGAATTTTGGCGCATGGATGCATTTTCTTTAGAAAAATATCTTTTGTACCTTTTGCAAAATTGCTCATTAATTCTTCTGGGAATCAAAATTAAAAAAGGACAAAACACAAAAGGTATATTAAATTGAAAAAAAATAAGGGAAAAAAAGGTAAATGATTGACAATAACAGACATTCTCATCTTACTCAACATCTTGTACCCTTAATGAGAGATAATAAAGATTCAGTGTGTCAATAGTGACACCTTATCGATATATTTCTTTACAAAAAAAGTAAAAAGAGGTAAACCAAGAGAAAAATAATGGAAGGCTATGATTCATCTCCTCAAGACATAAAGTGAACAAGCAACACAATGATGTGATCGCATGAAAGTTTTACATTTTGTAGCTGGAATTAAAATAAAACAGAGGAAAAAAAACCCCGAAACAGGATTAAATATCACAACTGATCGAAAAGGAAACGCGACATCCTGTGTGTGTGTGTGTGTGTGTGTGTGTGTGTGAGAGAGAGAATTAATATGTACAGGAATTCACAAATGTGACTGATTGTGTGTGTGGATAAGCACTGGGTTTATTTATCTGTGTGTGTGTGTGTGTGTGAATTAATATGTACAGAAATTCACAAACGTGACTGATTGTGTGTGTGGATAAGCACAGGGTTTATTTATCTGTGTGTGTGTGTGTGTGTGTGTGAGAGACACCCCCTCACACCAGCACCTTGGTGAGGAGCAGTGAGGCGAGTGAGGCGATGGCGAAGGTGAGTGTGTGTGTGTTAGCGAGCGGTGCGGCGGTGTTGCACAGGTCGGTGTCGCAGCAGGTTTTGGTCATTTGGTAGATGCTGGTGTTGGAGCCAGAGGGAAAAGAAACATCTGTCGTCTTATTGCATTCGGCTATGTCCAGACATCCGCTCATGCGCACCTTAATCACACCCGCTGATAGAGAGAGAGAGAGACAGAGAGAGAGAGAAAATAATTATCATTATTTAAAAACTATTTAAAAATCAATAATAATTTTTTTTATTTTAAATAAAAAAATCTAAATCACAAACATTATATGGCTTCTGTTAACGGTGTTATTCCAGATGTTATTAATGTTTAGCTTATGTTGCAGTTACAGCTGTTGCTGTTCTTGCTGCTTTTGTTAATGTGGTTATTACAGATGTTACTGTTATTATTGATTTTTATTAATGTTGTTATTACAGATGTTACTGTTATTATTGATTTTTATTAATGTTGTTATTACAGATGTTACTGTCATTATTGATTTTTATTAATGTGGTTATTACAGATGTTACTGTTATTATTGATTTTTATTAATGTGGTTATTACAGATGTTACTGTTATTACTGATTTTTATTAATGTGGTTATTACAGATGTTACTGTTATTATTGATTTTTATTAATGTGGTTATTACAGATGTTACTGTTATTATTGATTTTTATTAATGTGGTTATTACAGATGTTACTGTTATTATTGATTTTTATTAATGTGGTTATTACAGATGTTATTGTTATTATTGATTTTTATTAATGTGGTTATTACAGATGTTATTATTATTATTGATTTTTATTAATGTGGTTATTACAGATGTTACTGTTCTTGCTGCTTTTATTAATGTCATTATTAGAGATGCTATTGTTATTACTGCTTTTGTCAATTTTATTTTATTACATTATTTTTATGTTGTTTTTACATTATCCTCATTACTAGTTTTGCTATCACTGTTGTTACAGCTGTTATTAATGTTGTTAATCAAGCTGTTGTTGTTATTACAGATGTTCTTTTAACAGTTATTACAGCTTTTTTTTTTTTATTTTTACTGCTGTTGTTGTTGTTACTGATACTGTTATACAGGAATATTTTTTATTTATGCTCTGCCAACAAATCTTCAGGCCAAAGCGACTTTCTCTTCTCTACTGTATAACAGCTTGTACACCCTACAGTTGAAGATTCCTACAGATCCTACAGATTCCTGTTCTTGGCTGGCAGGAGAGGAACCTGATGTGATCTGCTGCTGAGCTTCATCCACCTCCAGGTTTGATGTGTTGTGCGCTCTGTGATGCTTTTCTGCTCACCACGGTTGTAAAGAGTGATTATATGAGTTACTATAGACTTCCCGTCAGCTCAGACCAGTCTGATCATTCTCCTCTGATCTCTCTCATCACCAACGTGGTTCAGCCTGCAGACTCTCCACTCACAACATGTTTTTTGTTTTTCGCACCATTCTGTGTAAACTCTACAGACTGTTGTGTGTGAAAATCCCAGGAGATCAGCAGGTTCTGAAATACTCAAACCAGCCCATCTGGCACCAACAACCGTGCCACAGTCAAAGTCACAGAGATCACACTGTTTCTTCATTCTGATGTTTGATGTGAACATTCACTGAAGCTCTTGATCTGTATCTGCAGGATTTTATGCATTGTGCTGCTGCCACGTGATTGGCTGATTAGATAACTGCATGAATGTGCAGGTGTACAGGTGTTCCTAATAAAGTGGACTGTGTAGTCTAAGAACACTGATCTTTTTTTTTATGCCTTTTCAGCCAATGCTAGCTGTGTGTTTAGTCTCCAGTGTGGATAAAGCACCTGAACAGCACTATTATTTCTATTAATAATTTCTTTATTCATTTTTTTGGGATAGTGATCTTGTTTTTGCAGCTCTTTATCATGGAAACATTGTGATAATGATAAAACACGAGTAATCATGCAGCCTGGTTTGGCGATGATGAAAATGGACTTGAAGTTTGAAGAGAGAGAGAGAGAGAGAGAGAGAGAGTGTGTGTGTGTGTGTGTGTGTGTGTGTGAGAGAGAGAGAGATAGAGAGAGAAGTGATCCAGAAGACTGGAGGTGCTGTTACCTGTCTTCCCCCTTCCAATGAAACATTGCTGGTTGGCTGCACATGTCGTTTTGCTGGTGAAACACAGATCCCAGAATCCTATTTCACATTTATAGCACTGCAGGGTGTAGCCTGAGGGAGAGAGAGAGAGAGAGAGAGAGAGAGAGAGAGATGTCAGCCTAGAGATGGTATCTTGTGATGAGAACAAGTGCAACAAGGTTCATTCACTGCTTCAGCGTGTGGATCAGAAGAGTAGAAGATAACTGTCTAACTGTGTAATTATGTGTTCAGTCTTCACAATGTATCTAATGGTGCTTCCAAACTGATTCACTCGACTCACTTAAAAGAGTTGTTCGAAATGAATCGGATCAGTCAAGGATTGCCTGTTTTTCAGGAAAAGAGTTTTCTTTAATAACTGTTCAATATATTTTTACATTTTTTTTTGTTGTTGGCTCTTGTGGCTTCAGATTAAAAACTATAGTGTCTGTTGCATTTCACCCGAATCATTTAAAGGAGTCATTTAAAAAGAATGAGAGTGATTCATGAATTGTTTACATCTCTAAATTATTTTTGTTGTGCCATTTTAGATTTATTTTTTCAAGAAATATATATATATATATATATATATATATATATATATATATATATATATATATATATATATATATATATATATATATGTGTGTGTGTGTGTGTGTGTGTGTGTGTGTGCTGCAGGAAATACACTATGCATTTTGGGTAAAGAGTGATTTTATGGATTTTTTTTTTTTTAGTTTAAAAATATGGGTGACAAAACTATCACAAAGGCATTTCTAAAAACAAAAAACAAACAAAAAAAACCCCAAAAGAAAACAGAACATGGTATCTCAGAAAAGTGTGCTGTGACATAATTTATCATGAAATCGACATTCAGAATCAAATGGGCCACCAATTATACAAAGGAAACAACACTAACTTTGCCCCTAACCTGTATGACTTTAATGAATTCATCCAAGTTGTTATGCAATGCTGATTACACTCTATTCAAACTTCACCGCTCCCTCTAACAACATGTCGGGAATTTCAGTAGCCACCGGTTCTGTTTGCAGTTTCGTGTCATGCTGCCTAGTGAATTTCCATGACCTGACACAAACCCGTCCACCCTGAAACTCTGCTCCTGTTAACGCTCCGCATGTTAGATAACAGATTACATTCATTACAGCTGCAGGGTTTTTTTGTGCGTGTGTGTATGTGTGTATGTGTGTGTGTGTGTGCTTAACACCTCTCTAAGCAAACGATCCATTCATTGCATTTGTCCTTCTGAACTGATTCACCGTTAAAAACACTTGTTTGAGAATCTCTCATTAATAGCGTGATTCATTTATTTTGGACATTTGTGAATCTGATTCACTTTACTAACACTTTAGATTTGTTTGAATTTGTGCTCTCAACTTGATTCACCCGACTCACTTAAAGCAGTTATTCAAAAAGAACTGAATCTTTAAGGATCTGTCATTACTAGAGTGATTCATTTATTTTATTCCCACTTGATTCACCATCCTGAGTAACTTTGCATAAACTTCAGATACATTTTCCTTTGTGCTTCTAAATTGATTCAGCTGACTCACTTAAAGGGCTTGTTTAAAAAGAACTGATTCGTTTGAGAGTCTCATTACTAGAGTGATTTCATTTATTTGAATCGTTTGCATAAACTGAATCATGCAATCTGATTCACCACTCTGAGTAACTTTGCTACAACTTCAGATTCATTTGCCTTTTTGCACCTCCAAACCGACTCATTTGACTCATTTAAAGGACTCTTTTAAAAAGAACCAAATTGTTTGAGAATCTCATTATTAGTGGGATTCATTTATTTTGTACGTTTGACTAAATCATGTATATTTGATTCCCTATCTTGAGTCAGTTCTGCGAAAACCAGAGATTAATTTGCTTTTGCGTTTCCAAACTGATTCATCCAAATCACTTGACAGACTTGTTTAAAAAAAAAAAATTATTTAAGAGTTGCACATCACAGCTTCAGAATCCTAATATTTTGTGTCAAACCTAGACAAATGTGAGCTAGTATATTGAGCTAGTGTCATAGCAGTTAGCTAACCAGCTAGCTATTTGTGACAGGGCATGGGTGTTGTGTTTAAGAAGAAAAAAACACTAGTTTAAAATGACATGTTTTGTGGGAACTTTAAGCTAATTTCCTCTGAAACAGAGCAGCTACAGTTTTCAGTAGCGCTTCTACCTGCTGTTTCCTCCATTATTTCCGCGTATGTATTGCTAGCTGTAGTAAATGACTAGCTTTGGCTTTAAATTCCATTTTAATGTAGAAACACAGTTGTTAGATGATGCCAAACATGCAGGGTGTAGGCTTCTTCTCACATTCCAGATGAAGTTTCTAGAAACCTGTACGTCTAGTCGAGTGTGCTGTTTTAACTGTGTAGACTCTGAATACAAGCTTACTTGTTCAAGTGGTATTATGGCAGTGTTTAAAATAAGAAAGAAAATCAAATGTATTTCCTCCATAAACATTCGCATAATATTGAATTTGCTCTTTTCACTCTGACGCACTGGTTCGCTAATTTCTTTCAGTTCACTCGTCCTTGTGAATCAATTCACCCGACTATCTTTAAAGAGTCGTTCACAATTGACAAATCATTACACAGTGACTCAGTGATTCATTTCGTTTAAACCATCATTCAAGTGAATGGGCTCTGAACATTAGATTCACCACCTTGTGTAACTTTATTAAAAACATTTCATTCGCTTGAATCTGTATCTTCTAATTGATTCATCTGACTCCCTCTAATGCCTTGTCTCTCTCAAACAACCCATTTAGGAGAAGTGAACACAGAACATTTGATTCACTTGATTGCAAAATTTTGAGATTCATTTGCATTTGGGGCTGTGATTCGATTCGCCTGACTCACTTACTCATTCAAACACAACTGTCTCATTTATCATCACTATCTCAAATTAATTACTTTATTTTTATTAATGACTTTATTTTAGTGATTTGTTTCTTTTAACGAACTGGTTTGAGTCACTTGACCAATTCTCATTTGATTCACCACCGCAAGCCATGTTTGATTCATTTGTCGGTTCACTCGACTCGAAAAAAAAACCCAAAAAACAAAATAAAAGTAAATAAAAATATATACAAGAATGTCCCACCACTGTCTCATACCAGTAGCAGGAATTACAATTCACCTAAATGATTCTGTTCATTTAATCAACCAAATTAAGCAAATAAATACTCTTCATGTTTGACTCTGAGCAACTCTGAGCATTTGTGCTTCCAAACCGATTCACTGATTCACTTAAAACAGTCGTTTAAAATGAAGTGATTCGTTTAAGAGTCTCTCATTGTGTCTTAAACTTCAGTGATTCATTTCTTTCAAAGAAAAAGCTAGAAGAAAAGCTAGAGTTACTGAATCAACTCACTTTGTGAGTTCATGTGATTCATCACTCAGAGCTGTGTGTGTATTAGAAGTTAGAATCGAATCACCTCAAGGACACAGGAGACAGTTTATGGTTTATCAAGAATACGCTCGTTTTGATCAGTAAATGAATGAAAAAAAATCCTCTGTTTCATCTGTTAATTATGAATTGATTCATTTGAGTCGATTCCATTAAACGAGTCGTTCAGAAGAATGATTTGTACGGTACAAATTATCTCTTAAACATCACTGATTCATTTGAATATTTGACCCGTCAATGTGATTGACGATAAACATAAATAAGAGACGTGGCAGAACTTTGGCTTTTCATACACTCACACACTCGTGGTATTTACCCACCAAACACACACACACACACACACACAAACACACACACACACACACAGTGGAACCTGTTCCACTTTGCTTTAGAGACACACCTGTTGGAGAACAAGATGAGGCTGACTCATAGACAATAAATCAGCAAGAGCAGATGACAGATGTCTTTTAGCCAAGAATCTTTCAGCATTAATAAGCTTTGTGAATGTAAAAGATAAGAAACGTTAATTTCCGTTAAGGTTAATTGTATCTTTTAAAATGTTTTAATGTATCTTTCAAGGAATTAGAAGAGCATGCTATCACATGCTAATTTTTCAGAAACATGTTATCACGACATAACATTATAGTCATGCTAGTCAGCATGAAAGGTCAGTCATGATACCTGAAAAAACGCACAAAATAAAACATGCTAATCAGACAGCACTTAGCAATGATTAGCATGTGATATGCGCTTTCCAAGACATGTTTATAGCGTGATAATTTCAGTCTTATGATGCAGCATTGTAGCCTTGATCATATGTCCAAAGCCCCATAAATACTCTGAATATTTGAAATACCAAACTGTAGCGGTTTTTAATGGCTATTCATGATTGGAAGTGATTACCCCTTGCGATAGAAATAGCATTTCTAGAATAGTAACATAACCTAATTGCATTGTGGGAAACTCCCTGTGCTGGTGTGACTCAGCAGGGCATGGAGTCACGAGGCTGAACTGCCTAAGCAATGAGGAGTGTGTTTGTGGTCAAACACTGTAGGGATTACTGTTGTGTTTTCACGGCACACAATTACATCAGCACATCATTCAGTCTCATGAAGTGATGCACAGAAGCATGTGGACAAACATGACCCAAAAAAAATCCCAGCCTACAGTACAGTACAGGCTTTTTTTAATGTCGCTGACTCGATCATGTGACGTAGATTTAATCACATATTATGAAACGTATAATTTATCAAAAAGGAAATCTTTGATTAAAATCTAAAATCATCACAAACAGCTGAAACTGTAATTCTCTGGACTTGAGTCACTTTGTCTTTGACTCAATTCTTTCAAACTTCACATTTAAATAAAACTCTGAGATTTGATTTATTTGATTCAGAAAGATAAGTTAACTAAACTATGGTTTGATTCACTGCCCTGAGTTCCTTTCAGTTCATTTGCTTTATTAAAAAGAGCTGATTTGTGCACGAATTTTGATCACTTGTTAAAATTTTTGATTCACTCACACTCCTAAATTGATTCACCTGACTCATTTAAAAGAACAAACAGATTTGTCATCATTATTTCAATTTAATGATTTGAGTCATTTGAAATACCTGTTTAGGTGAATCGAATTCTGGAGTTTTGAATTGTTTTATTTACCACAATTTGTTCTATGCCAGATGTTAAATGAACACCACATAGACAACATGCAGAAACCTCATTCTTTAACTTTTGTTTAGAAGGAATCAACTCATTTAAAACCTCCTTTTAATTTACTCAAATTACTCACTCACCTGAGCAACTTCATCAAAACTTTTGATCGACTCATATTTGTGCCTATGAATCATTTCAGACGATTCATTTAAAAGAGTCATTCAAGAAGAATTAAACTATTTGTACAAAAACTAACAAAACTACACTGAAAGACGTCAGGAGTCACTTTAGTGATTCAGGTCTTTCTTTCTTTCTTTCTTGTTCAACACACCTATTCAGTTAGTTCATGTAATTCACTTGATTCATTTAAAGGAGTCATTCTCTCAAATCACACACCTGTGTTTTTTTCCATCTTTAGATTAGAAATCTGATACTTAATCTTGGTGCGTGCTCACACACACACACACACACACACACACACACACACACACACACACACTGGAACTTGAGCCAACCTGCTTTTTAAAGACACACCTGGGGAAATGACTTCGCTAAAGAATTGGCATTCCTAGCAGTGTAAAGTTCACAGTTGTCAGAGAGGAGAAGAGTCGAGAGATTTGCTGAAAGCTGAGAGTGTGACACACTGACATACATTAGTACATTTTTCATTTCTTGACTCCTGTAACATGTATCCCATTTCTGTCAGGGCTAAAATGAATCAAACGGACTCTGTCCAGACCACAAGCCTACAGAATCCTTCTAAGGGAAATGGGAAAGCACCCACGCGTGTGTGTGTGTGTGTGTGTGTGTGTGTGAGTGTGTGTATTTCCATTGACTCCTGTTCTATTGAATACACTGGAAAGGAGCAAAAGGACGATTATACAGTCACTCATTAGGGCCCTGGACGGCCATTTTATTGTACAGTCACTCATTAGGGCCCTGGACGGCCATTTTATTGTACAGTCACTCATTAGGGCCCTGGACGGCCATTTTATTGTACAGTCACTCATTAGGGCCTGGACGGCCATTTTATTGTACAGTCACTCATTAGGGCCCTGGTCGGCCATTTTATTGTACAGTCACTCATTAGGGCCCTGGTCGGCCATTTTATTGTACAGTCACTCATTAGGGCCCTGGACGGCCATTTTATTGTACAGTCACTCATTAGGGCCTGGACGGCCATTTTATTGTACAGTCACTCATTAGGGCCCTGGTCGGCCATTTTATTGTACAGTCACTCATTAGGGCCCTGGACGGCCATTTTATTGTACAGTCACTCATTAGGGCCCTGGACGGCCATTTTATTGTACAGTCACTCATTAGGGCCCTGGACGGCCATTTTATTGTACAGTCACTCATTAGGGCCTGGACGGCCATTTTATTGTACAGTCACTCATTAGGGCCCTGGTCGGCCATTTTATTGTACAGTCACTCATTAGGGCCCTGGTCGGCCATTTTATTATACAGTCACTCATTAGGGCCTGGACGGCCATTTTATTGTACAGTCACTCATTAGGGCTCTGGTCGGCCATTTTATTATACAGTCACTCATTAGGGCCTGGACGGCCATTTTATTGTACAGTCACTCATTAGGGCCTGGACGGCCATTTTATTGTACAGTCACTCATTAGGGCTCTGGTCGGCCATTTTATTGTACAGTCACTCATTAGGGCCTGGACGGCCATTTTATTGTACAGTCACTCATTAGGGCTCTGGTCGGCCATTTTATTATACAGTCACTCATTAGGGCCCTGGACGGCCATTTTATTGTACAGTCACTCATTAGGGCCCTGGACGGCCATTTTATTGTACAGTCACTCATTAGGGCCCTGGTCGGCCATTTTATTGTACAGTCACTCATTAGGGCCCTGGACGGCCATTTTATTGTACAGTCACTCATTAGGGCCCTGGACGGCCATTTTATTGTACAGTCACTCATTAGGGCCCTGGACGGCCTCTTTCTCTTTGTATACAAAAGAGATCCTACAGCTTCTCTTGTCCAGAAATGTAACCACCTGGAACTTTACTTTGTTCACTTCACCAGTCAAACACCCTAGCAGATTTACAAGTAGACAAGTAGAAAAGGAGAGGAAAGGTAATTTTAGGATTACAAGAGGATTTGATGTTTAAGGAAGACCAGTGAGGAGAGTGTAGGGGTTGAGCAACACAGGAAGACAGACAGTGGAGGGGGCATCGCCTTGGTGAGAAACGTCTGCTATTGCATAGCTATATTTAATGAGAAGTGTAGTAGCAGGTTGTGCTAATAGTTCAGCTATTATTGCTAAAGAATGAAGGCTAGACACCAAATTGCATGTTAGTCATGCTATTCCCAGACTACTGGAGCCGTAGTGATTAAACTATTGCATTAGGACCCAAATGTGGCAACGAATGGAGCTTTACAAGAATGACACGTCAGCCGGTGTTACAGTTAACATCAGAGTATTATAGAAATCCTCTGATGAGTACACAAATGCTCGCCCACACACACACACACACACATACACACCCTTGAGCTAGCTGTTTGCATATACAGCAATGCTGCCCTCTGCTGGGCGTGCAGTGTAACTTCATCTTTCTCACCAGGGTGCCGTAAAGATGCCTGTGGAGCTCACTGTAAATACTACTACTAATAATAATAATAAATTTTGTGTCTAAAGGCCTACATCAGCAGAAAGCTCATTAGAGTGTAATATAAAGTGAAAAACATTTTGACTACACAGATTTCTTTTTATTTCTGTCAATTTTCTGAAGTTGTTCTTACACCATCTCACCACCAGGAGACCCTCATCCCAAACATTTCACTACACACTCCCTACACACATACTGAGGTTAAATACGGACTCTGTGCCCTCTGTAGTGCATTATATTTCTAACAATGAGACATTTTTGTAAAACCAAGTAAGCTATTTTATAATCACTTCATGCTGCACTAGAAGGGAAGGCACAGTGAGATAAACACATGAAATAAGAGGGAGTGCTCGTGAGGCTGCAGAGCAGCCGTTTGTGTGAGTGGGACAACCGGAGCAAGTTCAGTCATGCAGAAGCTGTAATTTGCAAGGATTTGGGTGCGCCTCAGCCTCATGCCTGTCATTCTTAAGTGTTTGACAGAGCAACTTGAGATTTGGGGCAGTTGAGCTCCGTTTTTGGCTCCGTTGTTTCATAATAATAATAACAATAATAATAATAATAATAATAGAGTGCACTTCTCACAAGCAAACACTCATCTCATATTTGGTTCAGTCTGTCTCACATGGTCTTATAATTTGTGTATTTGGTCTCATATTTGGTCTGTTTTGTCAAATCAATCTTATATTTGGTTCACTCTTAGATTTGGTCTCATATCTGGTGTAATTAGTCTTATTTGATCCATTATTTGGCACACTGTCTAATATTTAGTGTATTTTATATATGTGGTGGTTTTATATGTGGTGTATTTGGTCTCATATTTGTCTGTTTTGGCAAATTAATCTTATATCTTCGATCTGCTGCGATATTTGATAGAATGGTTTCTAGATGCGCTCATATGGGCTTCGTATTTTGTATAACATGTCTCATATTAGGTCAAAATATGACTTTTACATTTGGTCTATTGGTCTTATAATGGTCAAGTCATTCTCATATGCGCTTGATTTAGTATGTTGTCTAACGAAGCTTAGATCTGGTCTAAAGCATCTCATATTTAACTGGTTTGGTCTCATGGACATCATATTTGGTGTAAACTGTGTTAGAGGTTCTCTGTGGCCACCTTCATGATCTCAGCTTTGGCGTAAACATGTCTTGGATAAACGGTGTTATTTTTCTCTGGGAGCTGAGATCCGTTAAAAGAAAACAGGTCTAACAGGACCGACACTCAAGATGAAATTAGGAGGCGATGTGATATTCACACACACAGTAGAGGGAGAGGCTGGATTTAACTGCACTCAGAGCTGAGCTATCCTCTGCTATTATACAAGCCACAAATCCAACACACCCACAGTGACTAACGGGACAAGGGCTTTCATGTAGGCTACTTAATACCACTCCGTGCAGGGTGTAGTCTAGCTCACCTACTCCTTTACACAGCAAGCCTCAGCACAACACAACAAAACATGCGAGAATGCTTGACCTTTATATTCATTTCTAAGGAAAATATTTATCCTCTTTCTGTCACATTCAGAGATTTAACAAAAGTAACACCACTGAAGTATAACAGAAGAAGTAACCCAGGTAAAAGAATAAGAATAATAATAATAATAATAATAATAATAATAATAATAATAATGCCATGGAATACTTTCCTAAAGATAATAAAATCTATAAATATCAAGCTAAAAAAAAAGAAAAAAGGGTATTGCCTCATAATCATTAAAAGTTTTAATAATAATAACAATAATAATAATATAAATTATCAATTATATATTTATTTTCATATTCTTAAGATAAATACCAAAAAAAAAAAAAATTAAAACAAGCTTGAAAAAAAAAAAAAAAAAGGGGAAAATGCCTCATAACCTTTAACCTTTAAAATTACACAATAATAATAATAATAATAATAATAATAATAATAAATGATTTATTTATATTCATATTCTTAAAATAAATGCAGACAATTAAAACAAGCTCAAAAAAACAAACAAACAAACCAAAGAAAGGGGAAAATGCCTCATAACTTTTATCCTTTAAATAATAATAATAATAATAATAATAATAATAAGTTTATTATACTCAAGCTTGTTTTTTTTTTTTTTTTAAAAGAAGAGTAAAATAGTTTTGTATGTAAAAATTCACCACGGTGTGATAGCTGCAGGTAATAAATATAAAATATGGAGGAACAGGAAGCTGTTTCTAGAATAAAATATAAAGTGTGTATTTATAAATATATAAATATTTCTGCTCCACTTACCCAGTGTGAAACACAGCGCCACGGTGAAGATGCCTACCAGGATTTTGCTCATATCTGCAGCGGTGGATGTGTGTGTGTGTGTGTGTGTGCGTGTGTTTGAGTTTAATAAGATGGAAATGCAGTCCAGACTAAGTGCACTTGCCCAGATCCGCTAGTTTTTATAGCGTGACCCGCCCCGATGCTGGGCGTCTCAGGCAGCTCCGTTAACTTCCCTCACAAGCCTCATGGCTCCATCCCTCCTCACCACACGCTCCCTCCACACGCTCCCTCCACACGCGCACTACACAGGGCACGAACTAGCCGAGCTCTACAGCCTGCCTAGTGCACTAGATCTCCGTTTGGGATTCACCCTCAGTCACAGCAGGTACAATCAGTCAGAGAGCAAACGGTGTGTATTTTAATTTATTAAAAAAATGCTCTTAGTTCTGTGTGTGTTTATGTTATTTTATCAATATCATATTAAATAAATAAAAGAAATAAATAATCAAATGAATATGTATATATATTTAAATAATAATAATAATAATAATAATAATAATAATTTTATTTAAGTCTTTATACTTAAACTCAAGCTTGTTTTTTTTTTTTTTATTTAAAAGAAGAGTAAAATTGTTTTGTATGTAAAAATTCACCATGGTGTGATAGCTGCAGGTAATAAATATAATATATATATATATATATATATATATATATATATATATATATATACACATATATATATATATATATATATATATATATATATATATTTATTTTCCCCCATATATTCACTGCTATCTATCTATCTGTAAAGTAATATTATCCTAATAAAGTAGGATAAAGAAATGTAATGAATTCCAACAGGCTCTAAACAGTAAAAATGCCTTGCTAAGTATTTTATTTTAAACTCACTACAGATATAATGTTTGGTACTAGTTTAACGTTAAACACACACACACACACACACACACACACACACACACACAGGTATAAGCCTAAACATAACATGTATGAAAGCACTTTAAAAAGTATATATATATATATATATATATGTATATATATACAAAAAAAAAACCCTACTACTAATATTAGGTTGAATCCCGAATGGCTTGGATATGCACCCTATCTAGGGTATAATATAACAGGCCTGTATGCCCTATCTAGTGCACTTTGTGTCTAAAATGGCACAATTTTAGAATCCAGCCGTAATAACAGCCACCGGAGAGACCATTCCCTTTCAGTGAGAGCTGGTGACTTCCGGCGAAAGGAGACACAGCGACCGTTGGCGACTAAATGTGGGCGTGTCCAGCGACGTGACAAAAACTGAGAAAAGTTTAACTTTATGCAAATTTGGAACGACTTGGTACAACGACTACCAGTAGCAGTCCCTGCACCAAGTCACTCCAAATTTGCATAAAGTTAAACTTCTTTTCTTATGGCCTTAGTGCATTTAAAGCCATGGATCACGTGCGCTCTACTGTCTTCACATCAGTAAAGCGCACATGATCTGTGGTTTTAAACGTGCTAAGGCCATAAGCTAAGCTAAGCTAACTGGCGTTTGCGCTTTCGCTGCAGATAGATGGCCGCAGTAGCAAATAGCACACGCTGCTTCTCCTTCATCTCATATGATATGAGCATATATACACCGGTGAATTTTATATACAAACGCTCTCCCTCCAGAATGTTTCATTTTAGCGGCAAGAAAACTGGATTGTTGTCAAAAGTGGAACGCTAGTTGTGCAACTGAAAAATGTTACTATGGCAACTAGTGTTAGGAAAAATCGCTGTATGTAAACCCTAACAAGGGGTTGGGGGTGCGGTGGGATTAAAAATATTCAATTCCATTCAATTTTATTTGTATAGCGCTTTTAACAATGGCCATTGTCACAAAGCAGCTTTACAGAAATATATAAATTCAGGATATAAATTTATAAATTATAAATATATATACAGTCAGGTCCATAAATATTGGGACAGTGACACAGTTTTGGTAATTTTGCCTCTGTACACCACCACAGTGGATTTCAAATGAAGCAGTCAAGATGTGACTGAAGTGTAGACTTTCAGCTTTAAATCAAGGGGTTTAACAAAAATATTGCATTAACCGTTTAGGAATTACAGCCATTTTTTACAGAGTTCCTCCATTTTCACAGGCTCAAAAGTAATGGGACAATTGACTGATAAGCAGTTTCATGGCCAGCTGTGGCCTGTTTCCTCATTATATATAAAAGGTCTGGAGCTGATTCCAAGTGTTGAATTTGCATTTGGTAGCTGTTCATGGGAACTCTCAATATGCCGTCCAAAGAGGTGTTGATGCAAGTGAAGGAGGCCATCATTAGGCTGAAAAACCAAAACAGACCTATCAGAGAGATAGCAGAAACTTTAGGAGGGCCAAATCAACAATTTGGTACATTCTTAAAAAGAAGGAATGCACTGGCGAGCTCAGCAACACCAAAAGGCCTGGAAGACCACAGAAAACAACTAAAGTGGATGATTGCAGAATTCTTTTCTTATTGAAGAACAACCCCTTCACAACATCTAGCCAAGTCAGGAACACTCTGGAGGAGGTAGGCCTATCATTGTCAAAGTCTACAATCAAGAGCCACCTTCATGAATGTAAATACAGACGGTTTACCTCAAGATGCAAACCGCTGGTAACACTCAAGAACACAAAGGCCAGATTAGACTTTGCTAAAAAACCTCTAAAAAAAAGTCTGACCAGTTCTGATGCAAGATTAACTTGTACCAGAATGATGGGAAGAGAAAAGTATGGAGAAGGAAAGGAAGGGCTCATGATCCAAAGCATACCACATCATCCGTCAAACATGTGGAGGCAGTGTTATGGCATGGGCATGTTTGGCTGCCAATGGAACTGGGTCACTGGGGTTTATTGATAATGTGACTGTTGATAGAAGTAGCAGGATGAATTCTGAAGTGTACAGAGCTATACTTTCTGCTCAGATTCAGTCAAATGCTGCAAAACTGATAGGACAGTGCTTCACAGTGCAGGTGGATAACAACCCAAAACATACTGTGAAAGCAGCCCAAGAGCTTGGAAATTAAATGTTCTTAAATGGCCGAGTCAGTCACCTGACCTCAACCCAACTGAGCTGCTTTTCACTTACTGAAGACAAGTCTGAAGTCAGAATGACCCACAAACAAGCAGCAACTGAAGATGGCTGCAGTAAAGACCTGGCAAATCATCTCAAGGGAGGAAACTCAGCATTTGGTGATGTCCATGGGGTCCAGACTTCAGGTAGTCATTGACTGCAAAGGATTTACCTCCAAGTAATAAAAATAATCCTAATATTTATGATTATATTAGTTTTGAGCCTGTGAAAATGGAGGAACTCTGTAAAAAATGGCTGTAATTCCTAAACGGTTAATGCAATATTTTTGTTAAACCCCTTGAATTAAAGCTGAAAGTCTACGCTTCAGTCACATCTTGACTGCTTCATTTGAAATCCACTGTGGTGGTGTACAGAGGCAAAATTACCAAAACTGTGTCACTGTCCCAATATTTATGGACCTGACTGTATATATATATATATATATATATATATAGCAGCTGTAACATTAAAACCACTGACAAGTGAAGTGAATAGCATTGATCATCTCATTACAATGGCACCTGTCCAGGGGTGGGATACATTAGGAAGAAAGTGAACAATCATTTGATGTGTTGGAAGCAGGAAAAACGGGAAAGCATAAGGATCTCAGTGACTTTGACAAGCGCCAAATTGTGATGGCTAGACGACTGGATCAGCGCATCTCCAAAACAGCAGGCCTTGTGGGGTGTTCCTGGTATGTAGTGGTTAGTACCTACCAAAAGTGGTCTAAAGAGGGACAACCGGTGAACCAGCGAAAGGGTTCAAGGTGTCCAAGGCTCACTGATGTGCGTGGGGAGTGAAGGCCCGTCTGGTCTGATCCCACAGAAGAGCTACTGTAGCACAAATTGCTGAAAAGTTAAAGCTGGCTCTGACAGAAAGGTGTCAGAACACACAGTGCATCACAGATTGCTGTGTATGGGGCTGTGTAGCCACAGACCTGTCAGAGAGCCCATGCTGACCCTGTCCACTGCCAAAAGTGCCTACAATGGACAGGTGAGCATCAGAACTGGACCATGGAGCAATGGAAGAAGGTGGAGGCAGTGTGATGCTCTGGGCAATGTTCTGCTGGGAAACTTTGGGTCCTGCCATTCATGTGGATGTTATTTTGACACGTACCACCTACCTAAACATTGTTGCAGACTGAGTACACCCCTTCATGGCAACGGTATTCCCTAATGGAAGTGACCTCTTTCAGCAGGATAATGCGACCTGCCACACTGCAGAAACTGTTCAGGAATGGTTTGAGGAGCATGACAAAGAGTTCAAGGTGTTGATTTGGCCTCCAATTTCAGTAGATCTCAATCCGATTGAGCATCTGTGGGACGTGCTGGACAAACAAGTCCAATCCATGGAGGCCCCACCTCACAACTTACAGGACTTAAAGGATCTGGTGGCAGATACCGCAGCACACCTTCAGAGTTCTTGTGGAGTCCATGCCTCGACGAGGCAATGAGAACCTACACAATATTAGGCAGGTGGTTTTAATGTTATGGCTGAATGGTATTTTATATAAACACACACACACACACACACACACACACACAAACTACCAAAGTACCAAACATTATAGCTGTAGTGAGTTTAAAATAAAATACTTTACCATGTATGATGTTGTCATGGTAACATAAATGGTTACAGTATAAATATTGCCCTAGGCAGAACCCCAGCGTGTTTATTATACTTCATAGTAACACATTATGAAGTAC
Source organism: Pangasianodon hypophthalmus (assembly GCF_027358585.1). NCBI lineage: Eukaryota > Metazoa > Chordata > Actinopteri > Siluriformes > Pangasiidae > Pangasianodon > Pangasianodon hypophthalmus. The sequence goes on from NC_069718.1 coordinate 4,142,608, forward strand.
AAAAATTAAACTTTTTTTGGATTTTTTCTTGTATGCTTAGCATATAGTATAGCAAGCAAACAAAGCTAACTAAATATTCAAATAGCCATGACAATGTTAATCTGTTAACATCATATATATATATCTAGAAAAATATATGAATCGTGTGTAAAAAAAAAAAAAAAAGTGAACGATAAAAACACATGCACTACATGTGAAATGTGTGTGTCTTTTCTGTAAGGGAAACGGATAAATCATTAGTGTGTCACAGATTGTCTTCATTGTGTCTTAATTAGTAATACTAATGTGAATGCTAATAATATTAATTAATAATATTTAACCATTGTTTATTTGATAACATTTAATTATTTTACAATTGTTAAAATGTATTGTGAGTCAGCAAGGTAAGGTAACAACAATCAGGCAATGCAACAATTAAGTCACGATTAAGATATTATTACGTTGTGAGAAGGAAGGGGAGGAAGCATGTGCGTGTGACTGACATGTTTAAGGGAAAACCTTTAAAACTCGTCATTGTACTAGCTGGGTGTGGTCAGAACACAGGCTGACAATAACACTGCCCATTGGGCACAATGGCATGAAAAAGACGTCTTTGTCGATGGTAATGAGACGTCTAGATTTTGTCTAGTGTTAAGTTTCAACATGTCTCTTTAGACACATAGGAAAGATCCTATAGATATGCATCTGTCATAGACGATGCCTGTCTTAATATGGATCACAAAAGACACATAATGCTAAATGAAGGCTGAACAGGGAATGTTTTATAATCCTATAAATACAATAAACAGGCAAAGAGGCAAGGATGATCTCAGTACACAAAACCCAGGATCTATAGATCCTAGGACAAACAGAACTAATGCAGGACAAACACGCAAACACGGACAGTAAAAACACAAGCTAATGACTAATAGGAGGAAACAATCAGGAGAAAGCAACCAATCAGGAAACAATGACCAAATAAGGAAATTGGAAACTATTAAAGGATGGGGGGGAGGGGTGGCTGTTAGCGGTGTGCATCAGAACAGTGGCGGATCTATGGTTCAGGTGAAAGTGGTTCAGCCGGTGTGGTGAGCATTGAGCAAAGAGACTAGCTGAAATTACTCCCAGGGTTACTAACATCGCCTACACAAAAGTCACACAAATTCCCGTTCCAGACTGAAATGTATTGAAAAATATATTTCAGTCATTAAAAGACCTTGTAATTCAAAATGCTAGAGAGCTAGTATACTTACAACATGGTGTTCACAGTTAAGTCTATTAGCTAAACATAAATAGCAAGGAAAAGGAATCTCTTCAAAAAATAAGGTATTAAATATAGCAGGCTGGCAAGTGGTACACAAGGAGTAGCTATATATAAATAGCTAGGTAGCTTGGTAGTTTACCACTATGACCTTTTAAGATATTAAATTAAAAAGGTATTTAATAACTTTTTACCCCATTTACTCCAAAATTTGGTCATTTTGCCCATTCCCACCAACTAATACGTTCTTCTGTATCAGACAACAGCTAGCATGTGGGGAGGCTGCATCACAGTGCAGCGTAACACACACTGGGGAAAGCGCTATCTGCCCTCTTCTGCATACATGAGCTCACAGACACCCACGATTGGTTAGTGTCGCTGTGGGACTCCCAGGACTCCCAGCCACAGATGGTCGTGGCATCGTCAGCATTCAAACTTCTGATCTCCTAATGCTTTTCTGTTACACCACTTTGGACCGCTTGTCATTGATTCCAATGAGAATCATGCAACATTGGGCGACATGCACCAATGCACACTGATGAAAAAAATACGCTTATGGATATACACTATCCATTGTTCTTCAACTTCAGTGGAGTTATGGAACTTACTGTGAAATGGCCATGTGTCAGCCAATAAGAGATTTCATTTTACACCAAGAGATCCAGTAAGATCCAGTGCTACAAATGGCAATGTTTCCAACAAGCCTCGGCTTGGCTCACGGTCAGTGTATACACAGGTCTGTTGAGTTACTGCACAATATATATATATATATTATCAGTGATACGTTAACAGTGATACTTTAACAGTGATGCATTAACAGTGTGACCTGGATGGGATTGTCAAGGACGACGCTAAGGTGAACCTGCTTGCCTCATTCACCGTCAACCACGTGATTATAGTCAATTATTTACAGTTTTGCAGAGCAGAGCTGTTTTCATATTCCTCAAATGGCAAGTCAAATATAAATATGTACTCTGTTTTTTTTTTTTTTTTTTTTTTTTTTTTTGCAGAAGATAGCTAAGTTGGATAAAATCTGGAACTATACACTCTTAGCTAAAAGGTTCTTTGTCTTGTAAAAATAGCAGAACTCTTTTTGGCCACACTAAAAACTAAAAAAAGATTCCACTCACATTTTTGAAAATTTGCATTTCCATAAATCCCAGTAACTGATAACTTACCAAGCACGTTCACATCACATCAGTCACGGCACACCCACAAAACTCTAAGATACAGATATCAAACTCAAGAGCCACTGGCTAAACATGGCCCACTGCCTCATTTCATTCATCTCATGTGAAATTGCAAAATATTATGATGAAACAGCCTGTAGTACACTACTACACAACGTTTTCACACTAGACCAGCGATACACTATATGGTATAAAAGTTCGTGGACACCTGACCATCACACCCATATGTGCTTGTTGAACATCCCTTTCACTCCATGTTTGCTGTTATAATAAGCTCCACTCTTCTGGGAAGCTTTCCACTAGATGTTGGAGCGTGGCTGTGGGGATTTGTGTTCATTCAGCTACAAGAGCATTAGTGAGGTCAGGCGCTGATGTTGGGATGTCGAGGAGGTCTGGGGTTCAGTCGGTGTTCCAGTTCATCCCAAAGGTGTTCAGTGGGGTTGAGGTCAGGGCTCTGTGCAGGACACTCGAGTTCTTCCACTCCAACCTTCACACACCATGTCTTCATGGAGCTCGCTTTGTGCACAGGGGCATTGTCATGCTGGAACAGGTTTATGCCTCTTAGTTCCAGTGAAGGGAAACTGTAATGCTACAGCATACAAACACACTCTATATAATTGTGTTCTTCCAGCTTTGTGGAAGAATCACATATGGGTGTGATGGTCAGGGGTTCACAAACCTTCGGCCATATAGTGTACCTAGAATTCACAGCAGATCAGTAACATGATGACTGCCCATGTTCTGCACACGCCACTGTCTACCTGCCTGCTGTGTTTGAGGTCAGACCCGCATTTGAAAAAACAGATTCAGAAACCCGACTAGATTTGTTGAAAAATAAATACACTTTCATTTGAGTTCTTCTTAAATCTCTTTCTTAACATTAGATATTTTAGATATTTGGATTTAAAATAGTTTTAAAACCTTTAAACAGTATAATAAATGCTATCACCTGATAAGTGCAAACATTTGAATAGTGTTTGTTTGCCGTTCTTTTTCCTAGAATCATGCCGTGTACTTTCAGAGCCAGTTATTGGTGTTAATCAAAAGAATAGATAATAAAGATAATATAGAATAGATAATAAAATGAAGAGCCTTGCATTATGACCCTTCACAGGGTTTGAGTTTGATGCCCCTGCTTTAAGTCAAAGCACAGGTATCACTGTTTTACATCCATAACCACTGCCCTTACTAAAGAACCCTTATGTTAAAAACCCAACTAGAATAGTTTGTCCTCATGTAATAGACATAATGAGTGCATTATTAGGAAGATAACATTCAATATTCATTTCCATTCTGCAGCATATTGTGTCTTGATGGCTAAGTGATGTCAGAAAACTCCTGATGAAAGCTAGAGGATTATTAACACACACTTGATGTGGAAACCATAAAGAATGAATATGAATTTTTATTGCAGGTACGTGTTTAGATGGTCTCTCCACCTGTCTGTTCTTTTTTTTACTTGTCTGTCTGCTCTTTACCTGCGTGTGTTCTCTTTGCTGAAACCCTACACCTCTGTGGTTTACTGTTATTAAAAAAAACGCTGTAGGCTTCACAAATACAGAGCAGTATGTTTAATGTGTGTGACGGAATGAGAGAGAAAAGGCAAACATTGCGTTTGAAGTGTTAGACCAAAGGGCTAATCTCCTTATACTGCACTGTTTGTTCTGTTAAATGTGAACAGAGCTCGAGTAAAGCAGTCTCACTTCACTGCATTCAGTCAGGACATTTTATAAATGTAGCAAGTGTAAGATTTATTCTAAAAATAATCGATCCTATTTGGGCGGTATTAGTTTCTCATGTCAGCAGCTATAAATTCCCAGGTTTTTTTTTTCCCTTTGAACCTGGATGTTTGCACAAAACATGATCACATGACTGCAGTTTTAGATACTGAGCTTCATGAAATTGTGCAATATGCAAAGGTGGAGTTACGTAGGTGTAAAGCCTGTTTTTATCGCCATAACCACTCGTTTTATCAACCATCTTAATGATTTGATTGACTTGTAATGCTCTAATGATAAACTACACCATACTGACTAATCACAAAAGTTGTGTAAAAGTTGTAACTGTGAGTACGCTACATTCTGATCCAATATCGATCCAGTATTTCTGATCAGCATTAGTCCGATATGGTAGGTCTTTCTACCAGAGCACAACAGAACAATGTGAAAGCTCTGTTCTCTGTTATTTCCACAGAATCACTGTCGCAACAGAGATAACTTTACCTCTCGGTCAAACAAGGTATCAAATAATACACATTAATGCCATGCTTCCGTCTCGCAGTTTTCCATAGTGTTTCTATAATCGAATTATTCTGAGCAAGTGTGAGAATTAAATGTCTTGAATAAATAAGTGTTTGACATGAAAGATAAATAACTGATCTATAATTAAACACAATTGTACGAGTGTGATTTATCTTAAACTAACAAGAGTCATACAGTAGGAAAATTCAACCACGCCTTATCTGCACACTGAAACGAGCCCTAACACACAGGAGAAAATATGTTGAGGGGTGAAGGTTGTTCATTATTTTCAGCATGCACACATGTGACATATGGAATTGTGGAATCGATCTACGGGTCAGAAGCAGTTTGTGATTATTAAACCCAAATAAACAAGGTGGAGACTCACATATCCAGGCCAACTGTGCCACCTTAAATATTTCATATTACAAATTAGGGACATCCAAGACAACTAATTTCATCTGCTCACAGGGACATAGTTGTGTAGGCCAGTACAAAAGCAAGTCATAACACCAATGCATAATTCACCTTTCACCACCAGGGTAGATCAGAGGGTATGGTTCATGGTTTTTAAAGTTTCAACTCTGGATCTTCAGCTTATTAGTCTTAAAGCACAAGCTTTCTCCAATAAAAATCAGTTTGGTTATCCTTGTAGCATGTTCTAGTTCACCCCAGTTTGATAGATCACAAGAAAGGAAAGGCAGATAAGCTGGATAAGTGAGACTACACAGACAAGGTGGAGTCTAACTACCACATCTCTGACATCAACCACGTGTGGTACAGACTGTGCTCAGTTAAAGACTACAAGTGGATGAAGGAGGGAAGAGTGGTAGTACTTACTGTGCTCATCTTAAGACAAAGAGTACCACGCCTGCTGTTAAAATTACCTGTGGTACACACCTGTTCTATCCATGCCCAGTGTAATCTGGACTTTTAAGGTGGTAAACTCACACAAGCCAGCAGGAACTCGAGGCATCCATGGTTCTGTTCAAAGAGCATGTGGAGATTTTCACTTTGGTGATTTCCATATGAAGCACCATTGTCTCAGAACAAGTTTATTACGTAGCAGAAAAACAAAACCCGAGTTTGGAAACCTGCCTTCCAGTCCAGAACGTTTGTTTGTATTTGGATTAGCCTCTTGTCCATTATTTTATAGACAAACGCCCCAGCACCCCTTCACATCCTCTCAAAACATTATGAGGAGAATTTTGCACGTTTATATGTTATCAGTTGTAACTTCAAGTAGTTGAACGTCCGAGTGTCCTTGAAAGTGATGTTATGACAGTCCACGCTAATGGACTAATTAGCATGCTAATCTAGTTAGCATGCTAACTCTAGTTGCACCACCATAAGTTTTGGGGGCGGAACTTTGTGTACAAGGGTGGAAATGGGGGCGGGCTCGGTCAATAAAAAAACCTTGAATCTTATTCAACTCCATCCATTCAACCATTAGAGATCTACTTTTTCCCCCACAAATCTTATCTAATGCACTTAAGTCCAAAGGTTACATCAATATTTACATGGGGAAATTTGCAAGTATGCAGAGTTTGGTTATACAGCTGCCCCATGCAGATTATTAAAATCACCTGTCTGTATTTCACACTCCCAAGGTTGTCAGATTTTTCTTGGATAGAAGCTGAAAATAATCAGGGATAGAAAATGCGGACTGAAGAAGGAAATTTTTTCTTTACTGTCAAATGTCATGCGATGTAACAGAAAAGCAAGAGACAGTGTAAAAATGAAATATGAAATGTCTAATATTATGATATGATTATGTATTTAATGTTGATCTCGAAGGACATTCCATAATTTTTTTAGTGTATATACAGCCAAAACACACATTGCAGCATGACATTTTGTGGTTACGTCACAATGGCCAGGCATTGGTGTTAGACGTAATACTGCTCCTTATTTGAAATAGCTCAAGAAAAATGTACAAAAAACACATCTCAGATTTACTCAAACTCCGCCCGGTGTGTGTAACTCTTGTGGAACTTCTAAATAGCACTTAGGTTCAGAGTTATGCCTGAGGTCTGAATACCAGTGTGCGCAATTTTGGTATTAAATCCTCACTAATCAACTCCGAGTACCACCCTGTATGTCTTACCCACGGTGTAGTGATCAGTCGGGGAGGGAATTAGCAGGGAATTAGCAGGAGATTGAACTGTGATGCTGTCATGAGATGAATATGTTTGAGGAGAATTCCAACCTCTTCCCCATTGAAACTAGATGTCTTTAAGCTTCAACAAAACCTCATCTATTATTACGTTGTTTCCTACGCCACCCACTTGTTTGATGACCAGCCTGCAAATTGCTGAGTCCCCTACTGTTCTGGAAAACCATTAACGTGAGAAATCATTACCAAAGAGAAAGCAATGTTACCAGCTACAGCTCCAACATCATTTTCTGGTTGATGATATTACCATCCTGGACCTTGCCACAAATGGAGGTCCATTTAGTTACTAGAGCGTTTATAGAATGGTATCTCTCACAACAACCTGTCTCTATGTCAGCAAAAGCAGAGTTACATTTACATTTATGGCATTTGGCAGACGCCTTTATCCAGAGCGACCTACAGAAGTGCTTTGTCTCTATCGATAAATACATTCTGATACTGGCTCACAAGGTCATAAACTAAGACTACCATCAGTCCAAAAACTCTGTTGGGGAGGGAATATAGTAACAAGCGCTCGGACAATACGAAGTTTTTCTTTTTTAAGTATTTTAGGAAGAAGTAAGTCAGAGGAAAGAGATGATCGTGGACTTTGCAGTAGTTGTGTTGCAGAGAGGGGGAGACATGGCTCTTACGGAGCTGCGATTGAATGATTCATCAGCTTCAAGTTTCTCAGTTTATCAGTCTTTCCACACCAACAACCTACTTCCTACTGAGGCTCGAGGAGTTCGGCTTGGCCAAAATACTACACCACGTCTAGTGAAGCACTGCAGAGTGCAGAGAGGCTCCTGACTAATTGCATCATTGTCTATCATGATTTGATAGCTGCTTCCACGGAAACCTCAAAGCAATCCTAAGAGTGGTGAGAACATTATAGCTCATCATAGGTAACAAAACTCGCTGACTTACAAGACATCGACAGGTCAAGACATCTGTGCAAGGCTCACAAAATCACAACGGACTGCAGTAACCAAATAGGAATACATTATTGAGAATTATTCTGAATAGATAATGTGTTCTAAATGGATACGAATACAGATACCAATATGAGCCAAACTTCTTTTTTTTTGAAAGTTTGTCAGAAATGTTCACAAGGCATCTGGCTGAGACTAGACCTGTGTAGACTGTATGATGCATTTGCAATACTAGTATCTTGGTCACAGTGGTTTAAATTAGGCTGCTTTGTTTATGTTCCCGGAAAATATGCTACTAATTTGTTTAAAAATTTTGCAGCACTAGCAGGAAAAAAAAGTCCCGCACACATTTCCAGTTAAGACCGATTATGAACTGGAGTGATGGAGGTGGAGCTGTCAGAGGCAGAATTCATACACCATGCTGACATTTCTACATCAGAGTGTTTTCCAGTGTCCCTAGGGGTGTAGTGCTAGGGTTCATATTTAATAAAAACCCTTCAGGGTTACTCTGTGGATTCAAATTCAAATAAAGGTAAGGATATTTGGAGCACTTAGCAGACAGAGCTCGTGGCACTGCATTACCCAATTTGTCTTCCAGGCGGTACTGGATCATCCTGCAGCAGGTAAAGGAGCAGTGTTTACCTGCAGGTGTTCCTTCTTGGGTAAACGAATGAATAAAATGTTTGCACTATCATCAGAAGATCTCAAGTTTCGAGTCCTGACAATGCAAGACAGCATAATTATCCCTAGCCAGTGATGCGTGTTTGTGATCTCATGAATTTTCCAAGCATTTTCAGCTGTTGCATGAGCTGCAGTTGCTGTCTTTATGTATTATGTTAACTTAGTTAACATTTACATTTTCCTCATTTGGCTGACACTTTTGGCAGTTGTAGGTTAAGGGTCTTAAGCTTAAGGACCTGGGATTGTGCTGGGATTTGAACGCACAACCTTCAAATCCATAGTCCAAAGCCTTTTAGGACTAAGCCACCACTTCCCCTAGCTGTTGTTGCTAACGTT